>NC_088335.1:9225000-9525000 GCF_036884655.1 Musa acuminata AAA Group
ATCAAGGATAAGCAAATTTTGATATAAACTCCAAGAACTTGGTATGTAAAACTCCTAACCAGTTGTTCTGAACAGTTTTCATCATTCCATTTGCAACAGTTTGCTCATTAATGGCTAATCAGTTTATATGGAAGTAAACAGTTAAATGTCGCAAGGAAATGCACTTTTAAATAAAATCTATTGTTAACTTCAAGAATTGTGCACCTGTGGCCATGCTAAATTCAATGACTCATAAAGAAATAAAAACCAAACTACACCAAAAATAGCTGATTGAATTAATTTATAAGAAAAGGTGAGCATGAACACTGACCTGACGGTGGTAAGCTGCCACTGATTTATGAAGCTTTCTGTAAACAAGAACTACTCGTTTAGTGTAGGGCTTCAAAGTAATTCTCACTTTTTCAACATGAGGCTTGGTGACAGTAGCAACTTGGTCGATGTAAGGTTTTGAAAGTTTCTTGGCTTCCTAATGCCATAATATATGGAAAATTTGCAGGCATAAGTGCTAAATATAAAAAGAACAATGAAACATCATAGTCAAATTCATAAAGGACTTTAAAAATCACTGTTTAGAACTGCTTAAAAATACCTGCAAGTATGGATCTGCCACTTTTTGTACTTTTTGTACATGTGGTGCTATCGTATTCTTTGATGTCTCATAAACTTCCATGGTTTTTGTGGATACTTGTTGCACATAAGGCTCAGCACTTGTGACAAGAATTACCCATCTTTCTTTAACAGCAGGAACCCATCTCTTCATAGCAAAGAAAAGAATTATTGGAATTGAACCAAACTGTATTTCAAGAACTATCTTCTTTGAAGGGATTTTCTATTCAAACATGTATGCTGGATGAATGTCCATGAAGGAACTAGTGAACCAAAATTCTGCTTCCTATTTTACTCACATGAAATCATCATGCCATTAAACCACTTGGAAGAGTAAAATAAGTCAAATAATTCCAATATAGATAGGAGAATTTCGTAGCCAGGAGCAAGGTTCTAAATACGAGGCATAATACCCAGCATGACATGTCATCTACTGGTCTGACAAGAGACCAACACATGGTGCTGTTCAGAACGGGGTGTATTGAACTATACACTTCCCGTTTTGTATGCACCTATTGTAATATATATATATAATTTTTTTAAATATGGACTGACTGTATACAACTGTCAATAGCTACTGACAGTTGTTGAAGGCTGTGAACAGCACTCTCTCTTCCTTTTCCTCCTCTCTCTCCTCTGTTGCTGTCACCTCAGCATCTGCTCTCCTCCTCCCCCCTTTTCACATTCTTTCTTTGGTCTGGATGGTACCACCCCATAATAAGTGTCAGTATATTGATTTATACCATTGTCATACTAGTCTTGATCAGTATCAGAATTGGACCAAGATTTTAAACCTTGTCCAGGACTAGGAGTATTTAGTATTTACAATCATAAAACATGTACAATATTATGGTATTAAACAGATTAAGGTAGAAAGAATATAAAACCTCAACTATTTGAAATATTGATCAGTAACTTACAGTTTTAACAATTTCCAAGTGTGGTTCAAGCCATTTCTGTGCCTGTGCTGATTTATCTGATGCCTGCAACAAATTTGAGACTTAAAAGACTTAATTTAATATCAAAGAGTATTAAATTAATTAAAAATCATGATGCATTATGATAAACAACCTTTTGGAGGACAACATCCAAAGCAGGTTTGCCATGCTCCTTCCAATGGGTTTCTACAAGATTCTGAAGCATGGAATTACAACTATATCTAAGAGAAAATTCTCATGCATATACATATGTACAAACTATCATGTAAGGGACATACCTGACAATAACTTATATGAGTTGCAAACCAAGGAGGCAACCAAGCTCCATGGATCTGGCAAACAACAAAGAGATATTGTGACTTCTGTCAACTATGCAATCAGAAACAAAAAGTGAATTATTATTACACGTGGGTAATCACAAACATGATTCGCCTTACCGGTCCATACCGGTATACTAATCAGTTGTCGGTACGGTACATACTGAGCTGTACCTAGTGTACTGACACACAATACATGGGGGTATACCGATGTACCACCTATGTTAGTCCCCTATCGGACTGGTATATATCGCCCATACTGAGCAGTATATACCGCCTATACCGAGCGGTACACCATAGTATGATAAACCTTGATCACAAATAATATGAAGAAACCAATGTACATCAAACATTAAGCAGCTTAACAACAACAAGGTGCTAAAATCTCCCCAAAAGAGAGGGGAAAAAAAAGTGTAGTTTCCAGAATATTCGATTGTGCACAAAATTGACCCCAATTGTAAAATAAAAGTTACATTTAGAAATAAAATGAATGGTCTCGATCATTTCTCTTATTTCAAATCGACCCCAATTGTAAAATAAAAGTTACATTTAGAAATAAAATGAATGGTGTCAAGATTGTCGTATTGGCATGAAATAATAAAGTCATTGATATCTTACAATTTGAGGGAAAAATCAACTCATCAAGATCCTTTCTCTCTCACATTTTCACAAGTTTAAACAAAATAATGATGCTAACAAGTACATTTCAAACAAAATAATGAGCAAATCTTGTGATCTAAAACCATGTGAGAGAGAAGTGCAATGATAAAGTTAACATTTTGTAACGAGGGTATTCGATTACCAAAGGATCAACGCATACATAGAAATTGATAACCTTCTGCACAACTCATACTGTGGTATGCTGGATTGCACATTCTCTGTGCCTGCATAGACAAGCCAAAATTTGGCCTGGCTACATGAGTTGACCCACACCAACTGGCACATAAACCTTAATGCATATGTATCAAATGCAAAGGAAACTAGGAGCAAATTGATCCCTGGTCAGACTAAAATCATAAATTCAGGTCATAGAACATATAGGATGACACCACAAAGGACATTCCTTTTCAGTCTACCAAAGTGAATAAAGTAGTTTTACTTGACAGGAATGAAAATTCCAGGGTACTCAACATTCCACTGTTCATTTCTTTATAAAATACACATGAAATGTGGTAACTATAGTTCCTTGTTTCTTTCTTGGTATGAAACTAAGAGTGAAATCTGATCTCCCTAGTTCTCTTTCATAGACATCTGCAGAATGAACACTTCCACTGAACTAAAAAAAAATCAGATACGAGATCACTTCAAAACTGTCGTCCAATATCTCATTTGAGATTCTCAAAATCAGCTCAGAATATCCAACAGGATAATTCAGTCAAAAGTTGTTAAGACTGAAACTGCAAAACCTATACATCTAAAAGCTACAAACTATCAAAAACTTAGAGAAGGAAAGGGTGCAAACAAGCTAATGGAATCATTAGTTTAAAACCTCACCTTTGTCAGCTCTTCCAACTTGGCTGTTGCTTCAAGTTGTACAATTATTAGCTCTTCCTGAAAAGCATTTAGCAAATATATGAAGATCCATATGAAATAAATTATAATTAGGTAGATATGACAAACCTTTGCTACTTGAAGTGCCCGTTCAGTTTTCCTAATTAGGTGCTTTTGCTCATCATTTGTCTTCTCGAGCTACACATATAAATGGAAGAACTTATACTAGCAGCCAATATAAACTCTAGGATTTGAGAATATCAGGTCCATTAAAATTTTCAGACTAAGAAGTATGGAAGACACAATCACTTTCTGAGATAAACAAAAAGTGTTGTCTTTTTTATCAATTAAAATAAGAGTCTGTTTGTGTGACTTCCTCAGGTAGAAAGCCAAAAGAAAAAGCTTGGTACATCTCGATACTAGAGTAAAATGCTCAATATTAAATTTCAAGTCAAAATCAGTTTTCGTTTCTTTATAAGCAGCTTTCCTCTATAGAATATATGGTCACATGTATAGGACCAAACTGCCAATGAAAGCCAAGAGAATCCAATATGTCAAACCAGCAACCACATTTTTTTTATTGCTTAGGCACCTTCTCCATTTCCATTGTCATATAAGACTCATCCAGACCCCCATGTCTTAAAGAGTCACAAAGTAGATTTCCCAATCATGGTTTCACAGGCTTTGTGTCATGTTGCTAACCTTATCCCCATTCTGGCCTCTGGCTTTGCAGCAAAGATTCTAGTGACATACTGTAACGGACAAACTTCTAAACAAGATGTTGGATGTAATGCTTATGTATGTCCGTTGTCTTTTGGCATGTTCATGCCTTGTACAGAATGTAAAGGGGCGGCCGAAGGCTTAATAGTCCCATTTTAGTTGGGTTGGTGGCCTCTTTAGGCTTGTAAATAAAGGTTGTGTCATGTGGACACGTTCGAGAGCTTTTCGGTCAGTAATGGACCATTTTACCCTTTGTTGTGCAACTATTCAGAGCTTGTAAAGTCTGTTTGTAATTTGCATTGTCTATGAAGTGTTTTTCGGACATGTTTGCTTGTGGATCCCGATTGAGGCGTTCTCTTTAACCCGTTCTCTCTTTTGTTGGTCCTAAGGGACAATGGGAGGCTTCGGGGAGGCTGACCTTTGCGGACGGACGCGCGAGGGTGCCGCACGCCTTAGGCAAAACCAGCTAAGGTCGTGACAGTGTGGTATCAGAGCGGGACAAGCACTCATAGAAACACTTGACATGCAAACGTGGGGGACCTAGCGGGGCTGCGTTGAGGGCAGTCAGCACACGCGCGACCGTTTGAGGGAAAACGGGCATGGAGATGTAGGGAAAAGAGTCGCTCAGAGGAGCGGGCATCTGAGATTGGCATTCAGAGGAATGGCCAACCCTTCGCGCAAGAGGCACCACGAGAACAGGCAAGCTTGGAAGAATTTGGAGCGCACAAAGGTTGGGATGGCTGAGTTTGAGCTACGGCTCAACGTTGACAACTTTACTTGATGGTGCTCAAGGCAAGCGAGGCGCTTGGCAAAGGACGAGACCATGCAAAGTGGAATGAGTTGCTCAGCGACCGAAAGAGTTGTGCAAAGCTCACAGAGGTGAGGGGAATTGCTAACTCGAAGAATTCGGTACTCATGCATGGGCTTGTATGCGGACGATGGATTGTTCGTGGCCATCCCAAGGCGGTCGAGACTCGGCGCCATGGAGCATTGAAACTTTCTCTTCGACATGCGAAGGATACGTCCGGAGGAGGCTGAAATGTGCAACGAGTTCAGCATGTTGCTAGGCCTTGAGGGGTGCAGCGGTGGCTGTATTGACGTGGAGGCGCAATCTAGTAAGTGCGTTTGCAAGAGGCAGAACAATGCACAGTTTGTTCAGCAGATCGGAGTAGTCCAAGGGGATGGTGGTCTCCGAAACGAAGAGAGATGTTGCTCCAACGGGACAGTTATCCAGGAGGGATAAGTCTCAGCTCTCCAGAGGGAGAATCATGTGAGACGGACTTCACATGTTGAGGAGGAGTACCTCACAAACAACAACTCCACGAAGCTCGATGGACTGAGCAAGCGGCGAGGAGTCGTCGCATGATCTCGCTTGAGAGAATGCATTGGTGGATGCATTGCGAGATCAAGTGGGGGAGCGACCCAAAGCAACTCAAATGGAGGCACACTTGGAGTCGATATGGAGATCGGACTCAAGAGAGGGCTGACCCGTGGAATGGTGGGCGCGAGGGCCACCATCGACTCAATGCAAAAACGAGGAGCGGAGCAACTTGGGTGTAACTTGGCGAAGTACCCAAGCCGCATGAA
This sequence comes from Musa acuminata AAA Group, assembly GCF_036884655.1. Classification (NCBI taxonomy): domain Eukaryota; kingdom Viridiplantae; phylum Streptophyta; class Magnoliopsida; order Zingiberales; family Musaceae; genus Musa; species Musa acuminata. Next base: position 9,230,660 of record NC_088335.1, read on the forward strand.
GGGAGCCAGCATAGAAGTTGGAACATGGAGCAGAGGCACAGCGCTTTCCCTAGACAGAGGTCAAGGACATGAACTCTTGCAGAGGCAGGAGTAGAATCATGCTGTTCCCTGGGTCCTTCATTCTGACAGAGCGGACTCATCTTGCATGGTGCCAAAGACGAAGGGAGCTTCGGGGCACATGCACCTTATCTCGGAGGAGCATTCGATGGAGGAACTAAGGCGACTCAATTTGCGGAGGCGAAGTTGGGTACAGAAGGCCTTAGCACGGGGCAAGAGGACGCAGAGGCGGGTACTCTTGAAGAATATGCCACAGTGTTGCCATTTGAGTTGCTATGAAGAAAGCAGTGCGCAGCGGAGATTGTGCTGGTAGGGGCAGAGGCCCAGGATCCAGGCAATGGTGCACAAATTACAGCGAAGTCGGTGGACTTCGGGAGCTACTAGGCGACGGACTGTCCTAGAGCGGTGCTTCATCTAGGTGTGACCCAAGAGTGGGTGGATGAAGGTCGATTGCCAAAGGAGCGAACAAAATCGAAGGTGGAGGAGACCCTGCGATGTATTGGCAGAGGCCACACATGGAGGGTTCACAATTCGAGTTTATTCCACAAGGATCAGAATGCAATGGAGATGTCACCAGGAGGCGACATGGTGCAGCGGATCGTGGTGGAACAGTTCGTGGCAATGCGACACACACGACATAGTCCCGTGAGGGATGAGATCATATGGAGGTATGATCGGGAGCTACTGGGAGCTCCGCTTTGGTGAACAACACGACGGCAAGAAGGGCTATGGATTCAAGGAGTGAAGGCCATGGTACCGCAGAGGCGGGTCTTCCGGGCGTGCACCGAATTTTGCATCGGATGAAAACCTTGGTCATCAGCATATGGGGGCTGGGTTCCACCAAGGGAAAAGTTCGAATGCAAGTACCAGTGAGTCCCATGAGAGGGACTTGATCATGCAGAGGTATGATCGAAGCAGCTGGAGAGTTGGACTGCTCCAGAGCTCATATTCGCTTAAGGGAGCCCGACAAGTCAGAGGACAAGGTCGAGTAAGCGAACGTTGCTACCAAGGAAGCTAAGGAGAACAGAATCGGTGCAAACCCGACAATGTGATGGCAGAGGCCATGCATGGGAGTTGCAGTCTGTCTTTCCATCGACCAAACAGACTGCTTGGAGAACACAGAGGTGTTGAAGCAGGAGGTCGAAAGGGGCGAGGAAGCGACGACGAGTCCAGAGGGACTTAGCTACCCAAAATCAAGCATCAGTTAGAATGGAGGTGGACTCAGAGGAGTGCCACGGAGACATCTCTACTGATTGTGAAGGAAAGGGATACAGAGGCGAGGCGACGGATAGTAGGGCCATGGGCATGGCAGCGCCATGGTACCGCAGAGGCGGGACTTCCGTGCAAGTCATTGATCCCTTGCTCTCACGGAGGGAGAGCGCTTGGTCGTGAAAGGGGCCGAGGAGGTGGAGCATGCAGAGGCAATCTCCAAGTACCGAGACAAGGCTGAAGGGCAGAGGCCAAGAAACTTCGTAAGACCGGTGTCAACAAGTTTCTCATCAAGATAGCCGTAAGTGAAGGACTTCGGGTCATGCAAGAGTGCACGACCAAGGAACGAAGCAGGCAGTACGCGGTGCTGTACCTTTGCTACTCAGTGGAGTAGGCGGCAGGGTTGATGGAGAAGACGGTACAATCCCAGAGGCGACCTTATCTATCAGAGAATTACTCCAAGTTGGGGTGAAAACTTCCTGCATTCCAGAAGTTCAATGGCATTGAGAAGGTGAATCACAGTAGCTAACTCAACGCAAGGAGTGCAAACACTTCAAGTGCTTCAGAAGTGTGAGCAAAGAGCAGGGGAAGGCCAGTAACCAGCTCGATGCATGAAGTACAACCTCGAGGAGGCGGGCGAAGTCAAGTAACCTTTGCCTTCTCAACTCTTAAGAGAATGGGCGAAACCGAGTACCCCAGTTCTCTTATCTATCCAGCAGAGGAGCTCTGCACAAGTTCAAAGACCCTTCGAAGATAATGGAAGACAATAGTTGTCAAAATCCTCACCAACGGTGATCAGTGCTACTGAGAGTAGATTGTCCGCTTCATTTCCCAACGAAATGCCAATCGAAAGCGGAAGTGATGCGAACCTACTTGGATGTGACAACTAACTGAAAGAAGAGTCAATGAGCAGATTTTGTGGAGGAAGGACCCAAAACTTCAGAAGTTTGCGAGGCAATGCTCGTTAAAGCTCCAACAAGCATCCACCCAGTTCAAGCAGCATGTGGAAATTTTGAGAAACTGGCGCAGTAAGAATGGTCTTTTCCTTCATTTGGTGGATCCGCAGGAATCAACGAGGATCAATACAACTCAGCCAACCCCACACCAGAGTCAGAGTCATTGGCGAGTTGAAGCAGCATGGCGGATCAAAGGTTCGACTACTCAGAAACAGCAGCGGAGAGCAGCTGGGAGCCAGGAGGCGCATTGCAGCTGGAGCGGAAGATTGAAGACTCAGCAAAGGCGAAGAGTTGCAGTGTTCACAAAGGCTTCGACGAGGACGTCGAAGAGATAAGTGGGGGAGAATGTAACGGACAAACTTCTAAACAAGATGTTGGATGTAATGCTTATGTCTGTCCGTTGTCTTTTGGCATGTTCATGCCTTGTACAGAATGTAAAGGGGCGGCCGAAGGCTTAATAGTCCCATTTTAGTTGGGTTGGTGGCCTCTTTAGGCTTGTAAATAAAGGTTGTGTCATGTGGACACGTTCGAGAGCTTTTCGGTCTGTAATGGACCATTTTACCCTTTGTTGTGCAACTATTCAGAGCTTGTAAAGTCTGTTTGTAATTTGCATTGTCTATGAAGTGTTTTTCGGACATGTTTGCTTGTGGATCCCGATTGAGGCGTTCTCTTTAACCCGTTCTCTCTTTTGTTGGTCCTAAGGGACAATGGGAGGCTTCGGGGAGGCTGACCTTTGCGGACGGACGCGCGAGGGTGCCGCACGCCTTAGGCAAAACCAGCTAAGGTCGTGACAATACGGTAATATAAAGATAGGTGGGTTACTTGCGTCGCAAAAAAACAAATCTGGTTCCAAAAGCACGGATACACCAAAACAGGACACCTGGACATAATGCATAAAAGGCACAGTTATGCCTTGATACCACTAGGAAACATCTTGCATGTGCCATGGCAAGTATCACAATTGAAAAAATAAAGAGAAAAAAATGATGTTTCGAGTACTAGACATGGTGACAGATTGCATATTTAGTATGTTCTTCTTAGGTTAATTGGTTATCGGGTCAGCTCAACATTCATAATGTTTGGCAAGTAACATGATATGGTTTCTTCAAAGCTGCCAAGCGAGTAAAATACTTTACTAACTCAAGGGTCCCAGGGAAACCCCACCAAACAAGTAAATGATGTGTACTGTTTGATCCTGATTAAGCAGTAGTAAAACATGTTATCAAAAACAGGATAAGACCATATAAGCAACAAGTTTCGTAACATTTGTTAAGTAACAATAAGAATGTTATGCAAATCGAGGTTTTAAATTTCGAATTGTACCACCTGTACCAAGCGATACGTACCGGTCCGCCAGCTGACCGATACGTGGACCGCTCACTACCAGGTGGTATCAGTAAGTAGAAAGAACGAAGAGCATGATGGCGAGGAAGACAAGGTTGCGGCGCTCGTTGGACGAAAAAGGCTTGACAGAGAAGAGGGTTGGACGTGGCGGGACACAAAGAAGCGCTCCGTCGGGCGAAACACAATAGGGGGCAGGTCCTCGCTTCATCGGGCGGAACACTGTAGGGGGCGGGTCCTCGCTCCATCGGGCGAAATGTGGTAGGGGGCGAGGGATCATAGCCGCTGTGGATGGGGAGGTCACGGTCAACGACGAAGGAAGGGATCCTAGCCCAAGTAGGACTGCTGCTTCCTCTTCTCGCTCTCGTTGGTATCTTGGTCTTCTTCCTCACAGTCGCTGAGGGCGGCAGCGGTGGGAGAGCGAGAGATGAGCTCGCCCTAGGCTAGATCCCCACTGGATCCGGCTATCGTGGGAGCATTACGGAGTACCTCACGGGAGATGAGTTCGAGCTGGGGAAGGAGGCGACGTGTTGCATCCTCGCCCGCCCCGCCATCACCCCCTTTCCGTCTCTCGAGATGGAAAGGGGATATTTTTATAAACAATTTTTTTAGTAATTATTACTCAGAAACATATAAAAATACATATGTTTATGAGTAAACATACGTATATAAACATATTTTTATATACATATGTATATAAACATATGTATATAAAAATACATATACTGAGCGGTATGCCTTGGTACGCCATACACCAGTACGGTACAAAATTAAAAATCTTGATGCAAATCCTACAATAAATATTAGATCAACAAACAACCATTCACACAGTTAGCTTGCCAGTCTCAAAATAGAATATTATTATTCCTCATACATAATCTGTTACTAGTTTTATCCAATTCACAACCAACTCTCTCTGTCTCTTCACCTTTCAAATTCCACCACTCAGTTGTTGAATACTTTTCAATCTTCTTTTTTTTTTTTTCCATTTTCATTCCTATGCCTAGTGTTACTAAAGCTATTTTATCTAACCTCTAAAGGGAAAAACCAAATGACAATAAGCAGTATGTTCTTATATGTAATCAGATTCATCTGTTCTCCTGAAGTATGGCAGGTACTATCATTAGTCATGTCAAAGTTGACAACCATGTCATCTATGTTCTTTTCTTTGTGTGCTCCACGTTTCAAGATCTTTTTTGATAGATACTTTCCAATGTGGTAGGTAAAAGTATTTTCCTTTATGTGATATCTTATTCTCATGCATATTTCCGAGCTTCCATTTGATATAATCTGCTAATCAAATTCCAGGAGCATACATTTGAATATTACTAGTTCTCTTTTCTCCAAGGACAAACTTAAGAACCATGATTCCAGAGCCAACTCTTTTAATCTCAATAACAAGTACCAAATCCCAAATCTTCCTCTACAATCAATTTTTACCACATTTTAGGATTTTCAATGATGTAAATAAAGTATATATATATATATATATATATATATATATATATATATATATATATATATATATATATACATACATATAAATATATATACAAATATATATATATACATATATATACATATATATACATATATATATATATAGTATTCTCCATTCTCTAGATTAATTCCCTATGCACAAATTTTGCATGAAAAAAATATTATGTTAATTCTCTCTTATTGTGTCTATCATCATCTCAAACGACCCTAATTGTCCACTCTGTAAGTGTTCCCTAGATTGTAGATTACCAAGCTAGCACATTAGCACATACCCTTGAACCAATTTTACTCCCAGAACATCTGATATACAGTGACCACCCACATTAATATGTTTTACGATGAGTTGTCAGCAGCTACACTTTAGAATGAGTTAAAAAGTGTTGGTGCATGAATATTTTCAAGTACATGAAATAGTAAAACAAAGAGTTGTTTGCAGTTGTAACACAATCTAAAATTTGTAATATATACGTATATAACAGCAACATATCTTCTCCAATATAGCTTAGACATTACAAGTGTAGTGCTTGCTTCATGTCAAATTTTCAATTGCTAACAAATGACAACACTAATTAAAATATGCTGCATTAGATAAAAATTGTAACACAAACAGCGACATGTAGATATGTACCAAGCATATGACACAAGCATAAAGTAATAGCATGAAACTTTGAAATACTTACATTTTCTAGTTTCAAAATCAGTTCTTGCACTTTTTTCTCCGCTTCACTAGCTCGAGCCTCCAAAGCACCTCTGTTATTGCTCTGTGTTTCAAGCTCATTTCTGAGATTGTCAACCTGCCCAGGGTAGGTGTGTGTCACAAGTACAGCAGTTTAAAGTGTTATACATAACTAGTCTACTGTCATACCTGCTTCTCAAGTCCAGCAGCTCGAGTATATGCTTTCCCTAATAACTCTTCAGCATCAAGAGCACCCTTTTTCTGAAAAGGCAAAAGAAGAAAATACAACATGAAGATCCGGCAATCCATATGAGAGAACACTATCATCCATATAAAGTTAACCTGGAGCGATTCTATTTGACTATTCAATGTGGAAATTGTTGCTGACTTCTCTTGGATAATCTTCTCCAGATTTTTGATGCGGTCATCTCTATTATTTAGTTCACGGGTCCTATCGGAGATACCAATCTCTAAAGTAAAGATCACCAAAACAGAAAAAAAAAAAATCATTAGTGAGAAACTAATGTGGATAAATTGTATATTGCCATTATTGTACAAATAAAACATCATAGCATGCAATAACGAATACACACAAAAATTGCTCATCTCCGGTTCCTAGATTCAAAAGGTGGCGTTATCTCTAATATATGACACCAAAAAAAGGGTAAAATTCATGATTACTATATTTCCTCCATGAGGATCAAAATTGTGGCAGCGATCGTCATATCAAACTTAATTATCACTATGCTTCCACATATTATCTAGGAGAGAAAAATTAGTGTTTTGATGCAGCAGTCATCATATCAAACCTGATTATCACCATGCTACCACATATTATCTAGGAGAGAAAGTTCGTGTTTTGATTTATAATGATTAGCAACGTAGTCGAGAGAAAGCACAAAAGAAACGCCACCGGGATGCAAAGTTGAAACAAAGCGCGACCGAGAACCGGATCAACGGCCCTATACGGGAAAGAACCGAGATCCATTCCGGACTGACCTAAGTCCTGGATCTTCGATCTGAGCAGCTCCAATTCCCGCTTCAACGCGGAATCGGACGCCTCAGGTTCCGCGATCCCATCGCCGATCGCTGCTTCTTCCGCCCAAACTCCGGCGACAAGGAGGAAGAACACGATCGAAGCTATCACCAGCCTCGACGCCCCCATCAAGAGTTCCTTCTCTTCTCTTTCGCGACGTGGGTGAGGAAGAGAGCGGCGGGGAAGAGGAGGGAGGATGTACCGCGAGTCGGTTGGGTATTTATCAACGGTGAGCTCGTGAGGAAGGGAGATTATGATTGGAATGGAAGAGTCGTTGGCTCAGATTAAATCAAATCACGTGCGTAGATCTTAAAAGGTTAACAACCCTAACCCACAACCCAAACCCATTCTTTTGTAATTGCTTTCTACGTTAAGACCTTTCATTTCATTGCAGGGAAAAGATTCAAAAATGACTATTAGAATTAATTGTTTTATAAATTATGCAAAAAAAATTTAGAATTTTTAAATAAAAAATATGCAGAGATTTTTCTCTTTTTTTCAAAGAAAAAAGAATATAAAAAGAATTTTCTTTTTCACTAGAATCTGAGCCATCATGCTTTAATTTTTACAAAAACTATTTTGCAGACACCCTTTTGAATTTGTAAGATGAGATTTCATGCCCTCAATATGTTAATAACAATAATAAACCAAAATATTGCAACTAATTGAATCTATACAAGGAGGAAAGGACATAAATACCTTACAAAAGCATAAGTAGACGAGAGAGAGTTCATGAACACATCCTCTTTGTCATACAGCATTCTTCCTCCTGCCAAAACATACACTTCTTCTGGCACGAGCTGGCAGATCATAATTTATGATCGGTGGCGACAAGAACACGAGAACAAACCTATTCGAGTTCATGCTTGAGCGCATCCCATTTGTTCTGAGCCATGTCCTAATATTGTCAGTCAGAGAGAGCTTTGTGCTTGCTGTAACAAAGACGATGATGCTTTCAGTGGTGGCCGAAGCATCATGGAGATTGACCAGGGACTCCAACTTCATTTCTTCCTCCACATCAACATAGAACTGCTTAATATGTTTGCCGATGTGCTCATCTTGCTTCAGAAGAATCCTTACGGGTTTATACTGAATCTTACGGCATTGTAGCAGAGAAAGCCCATCCTGTACCTTGGATGGAAGAAGCTGGAATACTTTCCTGACCTGAAGAAAGTTTCAACTGTTTATTCCTAGCAAATTATCATTTTCATAAGTCATGAACTGCAATAAAGAAGATAAAGCAACGTTAGTTGTAGTAGAAAAGGGCCCAACCTGAATCCTTGAAGGAAGACGTTTGAAGATGTCAAAAACCTGCAACCACAGATTATGATTGTTATCAATAAACTTAAGCATGCTTTGGCAATCAAAATCTACATCAAATAAATGGGAACATAAGTCCACAATAGAGAGGGAGCATATGATGGACTCCCCTTATGGCTGTACAATAAGCATATGCCTTAAATCATATCTCTGTCATGGACATGCAACCATAGTTGTACGGTAAAATTTCATGTCAATTTTGGTCTATTGTGTGTGCAAGGAAAAATGGTATACATCCAAATCCAACTAAAGAGATTCGAAATGCACATGAGAACAGAAAGAAAGGACAATCACCACAAAAGGTTTGAAGACAGGTAATCAAATATCAAATACAACAGTTGCCATCAACAGAAAGAAAGAAAGAAGGCCCCTTCCCTTGGTCGGCAAACCAGTCAACAACCACCTCAGTAGCCATGCAAACATCTTTGTCACAAAAAAGATTTTATAGTTCAAAATCCATCCTAATATAAGAACAGAAGAAATAGCAACAAACACAATTTTATGTTAGGCCAAAAGAGAACCTGATCCAGCATCACATCTGCATGACCCAACCCAAACATCCCAAGGAAGCTAGGGAGGAGCAGTAACATGTCAAGAATGCAACCTGGAGTACCCACAGTGACATGGAAGCCATTTGAAAAATCTTGTTGATCCTCACAAACGCTAGTTGCTCCAGTAGCAGCATAAACCTTCACAACCAGATAGCATCCCAGTGCTCGCAACATCTTTTCAATTTTCTGTGCTCCTTTCCTAGTTGGAGAAAGAACCAAAGCCTGACACTCATGGAAACTATACACAAGCCATTGTAAAATTCCAGAACATAAAGCTACAGTCATTCCAGGCCCTGCCTGTGCTTGCTGAATAACATCAAGTCCCTTACAGAAGGAAACAATTCCTCTTTGTAGAATTGCAGAAGGATTCTTAAAGCCACTGGTAGTAAACAAAGAAACATGACATATCATTGTCCTAAGCTATGCACAGCACCAGATAATATTAGAAAAAGGCAAAATTAAAGAATCAAATATGCCTCTAAGAAGATCTTTATTGTAGTCCCATAGCTTCAAAACTCTCATGAACCTCATAATAAGAACTGAAGGTCTTGTCCATGTACTGCTGACCTATATCCCCATATCAAGTCAAAACCATACCATGACAAAACAAATAAAAAGAGTAAAAAAAAACATATACTGAGCATATGCAGATTATCAAGTACATTACAAAAAGAATAAAAGATGACAATTAACAAGCAAGTAACATACAGCTCATCTGGCTTCGCATCATATTGATGAGCATCAAATTGTGTTCTATCAGCTGCCGTTCTCATGTCTGCAAACAAGAGGCAAATGATAAACATATTTACTAAGAAGAGAATAAAATTAACAAACTCAAAAACAATAAATAAGTGAAGAAGCTATACAACGGAAGAGGAGGAGCTTTGTTTCTTGGCCCTTGCGCTCATGCAGATCAATCATAATCTAAATAAAGCCTCAAAAACTAGGTATTAGTGCAAGGCTTCCAAAAAGATAAGAGTGAAGATTTGAAAGGAAAAGAAAATGCAACATCGACTAGGAAGGGACTGAAGGGTGTCAAAAAGACGAAAAAGGGCCATCAATCCCCTCTAATGATAGGCTAACAAGTTAGGGCTTTGTCCCAGGTAGTCGGGAAAGGCTTCATTACAAGATTTAACATCTACTCATGAGGACAAAAGTGAAGTCAAACAAGAAAGAATTGCATAAGAAAGATTAAAGCCAGCAAAATGTAGCATTCTTGCCATGAAGAGATTGACGAATAAGAGAATGCACTGATTTGATGATGAAGGGATCTTTTATTTGGCAAGCGAAGGGCATAAGCAATCGAAACGCGGAACCAAACTCGTGATGTTTTCAACCAAAAGCAATGCATCGAGATGGAGAATAGACAAGGACATGGGGACCTGACGATCGAAGACCAAAGCGGGAAGCGGGAGAGAGCATGGCACGCGGCGACTTGTTCTCCCCCCAGGAAATTGAACGCCCAAACAAACTGTGGAGTGGCATTGTGATGCGACTCGTTTAACGACTCATTCGCGACCGGTAGAACGCTTCAGGACTCGTGCGATCAATCGAGCCCCTAGTCGTGCCTGGAGGCCATTCTCATTTCACTTCCAACAGTGTCTTTTCGTATCCCTCGACGTCCACATGGCGCAGTGTCTTCCAGCCCGCCTTGTTAACTTGAAAAGCTAGAGAAATGGAATATATATATATATATATATATATATATATATGTGGATCTCACGAAGTTTTAATTTCCAAATATGAGATTAAAATATTAAATGAAATTTCAGTAAAAATGTTAGAGAAATTTGATCTTGTTACTCATTGAAAAAGTAGAGACATTTAAGTCTGTTTACCACATATCTTCTGCCACCACAAGAACCAGTATTTTAATTAGTTTCCTTCAATAAAGGTTACTTGACAATCTTGCAGAACAATATAATTGCATGACAAGGCTTACATCCATCTGTTGCATAACAAGCGATTAGCCATTGATTCACCTCAAAGAAGCTTAGAAAAGGTAAAGAGATCAAGACTTAAGATTAGATATGGAGAACAACAAAGTCGAACATAATTGTCACTGGTCAGTGGGTCACAGTATTAGATTTTCTGTAGTGAAAAGTTCACCTTTTGTACTTATTTTTCAAAAATAAAAAATGGAAAAGACGACACAGAATGTGCCGATTATTCCAGCTAACAAATGAATAAATATTTGTTACATAAATGTTTGGTCATGCCTGGCAAAGTCAGAACCTTGTTCATGATTTGAAGCAGAAATTTCCTGGTTCAGTATAGTTCAGCTCTAGCTGCTCAATCTTCTGAATTCTAAAGCCTCTTATTCTAGTTTTCTCGGGGATGGAGGTATCTTTGTAATCAATGTGCTCAAGAACCCATCCTTTGTTTTGAACAGAACCAGTCACTTTGACCTGCAAGAAGCAAATGAGTCTTATCTTTCAATCAACCACAAATTTTAAATAAAGTTTCTCAAAACTGATTTTTTTTTTTTTACGATAAGGATCTCAATCGATATCCGGAGTGACAGACTATATCAAATGAAGACATGAAACCCATGATAAAAGAAAAGTTCTTCGATAAGACTAGCTAAAATACCTCTGCTTCGTCGATGGCATTTACAATGAGGGTTCCATCCAAGGACAGGGAATCAAGGAATACATTTTGGCCATTGATGACAAGGGTAGATATTTGTGATACAGAGCATCCCGCTTCAACTTTTCTTTTGACATCACTAAATGTTACTGCCCATTTTGGGCTCCATGTTATACGAGGCCACACCTCCACCTCTTGTCCATTGAAGACATCAGTGATAGGATCGGACATCTGGATTCCAGCCTGACAAATATAGTAATCACTTAGAAACATGGATCTGAGATCAAATGAATCAACAGGTCAATCCCTGTTTCAGAATTTAGGTCTTCTTAGCAAACCATTCCAATGTTTTACTGTATCTCACATTTAAACAAAAACTGAATTCTAAAAAAAATCCTATGTACGCTCTAGCTTCATGCAGCATTGTGTGGTACACTACCAAGTATCATAAACGTTCTCTTTTTGTAATTAGATATATTAAAATATTTAAGAAATAAATGTAACCTTTTTGAGAATGAGGCTGTTAGCCCTATAAATAGCCATCTCTCCACTGGTTGCACTGTGATATGGATTTCCCTTTGGCACCTACAAGGGAACGATAAATACTAATCATTGTGGAAAGTCTCAAATGCAAGATAAACAGAATGCACAACATTGAAATTAACAACAAAATACTAAAAGAGTATAATTTCGCTGCTAACAAGAGAGCAGACAAGGGCATCTGATATGTGGCTCTTAAGCAATCAGAAGCCAGAAGTCTTGCATTCCCTTCCGGAAAACAACCACAATATACATAAGTATCCATAGAGAAAATAGATAATCATCAATAACAAATGCATAAGGCAGTGGAGAATTACAGGCCCAGGGAAGGATCGATAACAGAGGAACCTGATCCCAAATAACCCATTACCAATCACATTTACAGGTAACTGATAAATCCTGAATCCAAGATTTTAAATCATGCTTGAAACCAAATTATAATCAACTCTACCAATTTTTACTCCATTGTTTCAATTTTCAAATATCATATACTGACTCCACCATACTTAGTATCAAGGTTCGTAATACCGTACCGTACCGGTATTTCGACCTGGGTTCGGTATCGGTACGATACGATGTACCGAGCGGTACACCCAGGTGCATCGAGTACTGTAACACTGCTACAGTGCTTTACTACAGTGTACTGTAACAGTGCACTGCAACAGTACACTGCACTGCTACAGTGCACTGCTACAGTATGGACCGGTACCGGACGGTACGATTCAATATGGCAGACCTTGCTTAGTATAGTGACCCTTTAATATTATCATACAAACATCTTATTCTTAAAATTTCTTTTACCAGCATGTAGAGGCATACTCTCTAGCTCCATATTGATCGATATGCAGCAATGAGATTAGAATATGAATAGACATTATTAAAAATCTTGCTAAAAAATTTTTCTGAAAAGATCTCCTATAGAGAGAACTGAAAATTAGAAACTTAGATTTGTTTGGATTAGGGAAATCACAGTATATACTGCACTGAATAATAAGCTTATATGTTAACACTTTCCCTCTTCAATCACCCCCAAAGTCACACACTATTACCATTTTTGCAGCCGACAGAACTTTTTATTGTCAATTTCTCCTTATTGTTTGGTGAATTTCTTGGAAAAAGAGTAACAATAAACAATGTGTTTACCAATTTTCATAATAACTTAAGAGATTCGAAATGTATCAAGTTAGTTGCTCCCAAGGTTCGCCGTACCGTACCATACCGGCGTTTCGACCTGGGCTCGGTACCGGTACGGTACGGTATACCGCTCGGTACACCCAGGTGTACCGAGCGGTACACTCACGTGTACCGAGCACTGTACACTGCTACAGTGTTACTGTACACTGCTACAGTGCTCGGTACGGTACGAGGCGGTCCGCGTACCGCTGGCCTGTCGGACCGGTACGTACCGCCCATACCGGGCGGTACAGTCCGGTACGGCAAACCTTGGTTGCTCCCCATGTGAGTTAAATAAAAACTCAATTTAAGTGCTTCTTCATGTACTCTCTTAGTTTGATTAACCAAGCCATTCAGCAACACTGTGAAGAAGTATGAACAAACTAGTATTATTTGCAGTATCTGCAACCGAAAAAAGAAAGCAATACAAAAATATTTTACCTTAGCAGCATCTTCAGGGTTATTCTTCACTGGGGAATAAGCAAACCATGTATCCATCACCTATGACATTAGAAGACCATTGCTACAATAAGTTATTTTCAGTAAGTTCAATGAACTCAGATTGTAAAAATTTTATCATTTTCATGTATCCATCAGAAGCACAAGAACTCACATTTAGTATCCACTAAAAGTTTTAGTTCCAATGCTACTTAAACGAAAAGAATTAGCCAACTTGGGAACCAAAAAGAGATTGAATAATTATTCAAGCCTAAGCTACTACCTCAATTTTCAGAGATCTGTTTACAATATAAGGCAAACCAAAATATGTGTCTTTTCCAATCAATTATGCATACCTCCAATCAAAAGAGCTCCATAAAAGATTTCAAATCTGCCATATGGCAGTGTACTAGCAACAAGCTGAAACGATACCTGCTAACCAGCTACCAGCATAATCAACACTAACCCTATGCCAGCCTTACACCAGAGATACCTTCAGGAAAAGAACAGCACATATATCCAAAGGTATTTTTGGTCAACATTCAATCTTGGCCTTTTGTAATTAACACTGGGAAAATAGCAATCTATAAATAAGACCAATTGTGAGTGACCTTCAACATCACTTCATTAATTTTACTAAATTTTGAGTGATAACGAAGGCCATTATTTGGAAGGCTTAACACTACTTTAAATAAGGCCATTATAAATTTTGGTTAATTTATAGATTGCTAATCAGGTTAAATTAACATTACTTTAAAGTTTAAACTAGGCCATTCTCTTTTAATTTTCTTTGAAAGGCTTCTTCACTTCTTGAACTGAAGAAGCATCAGTAAAGGAAGTAATTCCTAATGATTCAGTATCAGAGCAAGTCTGATGATATATGCACCAACAATTTCCACAATGAATCTTCAATAGGAACCAAGATGGTTCGGAATGTGGCTCCTAGATTCACAACCATCTTGCAAAAGATGAAAGCCATCCATTCTAAATGTAATTTTCATTTTTCAAAAAAGAAAGATGGAAACAAGGTGCAAACCATGTTTTATGAGCTCAAAGCAGAAATTGTGATAAATTCTAAGGAATTTAACAACAGTATCAAAAGATTGGAAGCAAAATAATATATCAATTCGGTGAACCCCAGCCTTCACCATATTTGGTTCATGAGTAAATGTTCAAAAATCTTCAAAATGTAAAGTAATATTCACTTACTGTGAAACCAACCCTTGCTGATGGAGATAAAGTTTTTGGATAATCTTGCATCATGCACTCCAATCTAGTTGAAGATTTAAAGGATGTCTTTGTGGAATCCTTGTATCTGAAAAACAAGCAAACTACAATTAATTATTAACATGTTTTATAAATGAAAAAAGAAATCCACTGAAAGACATGTCAGATGCATGCTGTACAGTCATTATGTCTTAGTTTAGCCATATTGGTATATTAATTAGGTTTTGATTTTTAATATATGGTGTCTTTTCATACCTTTCCATTATTTCTATTTTTTATTGGAGATAAATAAACATGTTTTGAAAATCGGAATAGTAACAACTTAGTTATCTCCCTATCTGTTAACATAGAGCATGACATCATGTAACTGGGTGACAAGTTTAGTCTATGTTCAGCAGGAAGAATTTCAAGGGTACCAAATTTTATACAAATGATGTGATTGTCAGTCGTTAGGATGACAGGCATTAGCAGTTCTCCTAAAAGAATCCCCTCTATGAAGTTGGCCAAGGAAGCTTATAGCCCAAATGAAGTATACAGCAGAATATGTCAGCCATGTTAAATATGTTTATACTGCTATAATTAGAAAATAGATTTATTAAATTAGGAAAGGTGATATCTATAAATATGATTCCGCTTGCCCAGAAATAAATGGTTTGTTATTCTACATTTAGCACACATTGACATGCCGAATCAACACATAGTGCTCGGAAGGTGTATCACTAGCCACTAGGTGTCAGCACTCAGCAAACCACGTACTACCAAAAAGAGTTTCCTTGCTTTACATGTTCCTGCTAAGTTAGATTTTGTAAGTTTTAGCTTTGATGAAAAAACATGAGGTCCACAACAGAAAACTTCACATTTACAGTTAGACATGATAAGAAAGTAAGAATATCAATTTATAATCATCTTTTTCAAAAAGAAAACACAATATAGAAATGGCTAATAGATATCATATTCACCCTTAGAGGATTCTCCCATCAAGTGTAATGATGCATCAATGTTGCATTCTTTTCACTAATAGTATTCTTCACAAGATTATACCAATTTTTGGCAAAGAACAAGAAAAATTACTTACTTTGGATTAACAAATTCTGAAATAGCGCCTTGTGTTTTGCTAAGTTCCTCAAAATATGGCTCTAGTTCCAAAATCAGCTGCAGAAAAGATATCAAATAAATCCTACTATTTTCAATTTTGCATTTCAAAATAATAGCTGATTTTGATTGTTGATAAAGTGCATAGTAAGATAGCACAATGTTAAGGAATAAAATGGTGCAACCATAAGAGTAGGTATAATATGTTATTGCCATAGAAGAACTGAACGGTTAAAATGGATCAATTATTAATTATAATTAATTCCTAAAACACATTGTTGCCAGAAGATGTGCTGCCTGGGTCCCTAGACTAGTGGACAGGCAATGAAATAGCCATGTGTGTTGTAAAATTATGTAGAATCTAACATCTCATGCATGGAAATATCAAATATGTTAATGCATGCAATATATACACTTTATATATCAGTTAGTTAAAGATAATATTGAATATTGATTGAATAATGACCCAAGACTTAACTGGGTCAATATCTGGACTGGCCTTAATAACTAAGCAGCAGCAAACTATAATGTCTTCTGAGTTTGTTTAACCATCAATGTTACTGCATCTCATATGAGTAATCTTATTGCTTCAAAATTCCTCCAAAATTACTTTACATGTGTATATTATTATTCGATCCAGTTGGACCTGGATGCTAATTGAACTTGAAGTGCAGAGTCAAATTGCAAAAAAAATTAACAAAAGATATTTATGTGGACTCAAAAATGAGATACAAATAAAATCAATATCTATCTGCAGTAAATTTTTCACCCATGAAATACCAATATACTTCTGACAGATATCTAATATCAGTACCAACTGAACGAAAAAACACAATCATCTGATATGAATACATGAGGAAAAATATACACAATCAAATAATTTCCTTGAATGAACTCATATCTCAACTATCATATAACTTTGGTGTTCAAGCAACCTATGCTTGTCACTTTCAGATCTATGGAATCTCACTTCTGGTCTGCATCAATCTACCAGCGTATGTTGAAAATAGTTGAGATAACTGCAACTAAAACTAGAGTCAGTATCTGGGTTTTGAAATTATAATATTGGCATAACCATATCAGATCACTGCCAACATTCATTTTAGGCAATTCTGGTTCTGAAGGGTTCAAGTGGCACAATTGAGTGTCATTTGATGTAGCCCAAACTAATTATGATGTAATCCACTCTGTATTTTGGTTATAGAACAAGGATAAACTTGATTCCAGTGAGAGTTAATTTTTAAGTCATCAGGACTTAGAGTTCACAAAGATATAGAGGTCTCTTTTCAAGGAATTTTGTGAAAGTTACGTTGTATCCATAACTTTTCTTTATAAGGCCTAATTTAGTTAATATTTAGGTAAACATATAGCTTGTAATTGAAGTTCTATCTAATAAACTTAATTAAAATATGCTTTTCTTCATGGACAGGAGGCCTAAAATATTTGGTCACCATCTTCCTGCTACTTTTCCTCTCTGTTTCCCCAACCCAACAGCACTTATCTTCTACAATGCCAGTCATTACACCCTTTTTACCACCGTATGATTCCCCATCGCATCAGATAGCATTAAACATTTCATAAATGAATAGATGTGCACCTGATTTATGTTTCCAGGAAAGGGAGAAAATCCTGTATCACAATTCACATCTCCATCAGGATGTCCAGTTGCTCGAAGTAATGGGTCCAGCTGATTATATTCCACATTAATAACCATACTCCTCCCTAAAACAATATATTATTCAATTAGTAAGTATATAAGCTTTGGAGATTAGATAATAACAATATGACAACATACACATGAAATGGTGAAGTAAACTATCATAAACTTGAAACCGTTAAACTAAATGAAAGCACTATCAGCTTTACCAAGACTAAGCAAATACAAACAAAACTGAAAGTTCAATGTCAACATATGATCAGGAGCTCAGAAGCAATAACCATGGAAAAGAAATAGACACCAAAGTAACATACTATATAGCACAGTTCTAAAAATATTTAGGAAAAAACAAAAGACAATATAAGATAAATAATCTGTTTTTTTCTCAAACCAGCATGAGTAAGCTGGAGTAAGCTTTGTTTTTCCTCAGTGAACATAAGGGATTGAATTACCATCAGTGTGAGTAAGCTTTGTTATTCCTCCAATAGCTTCTTTTGCCTTCCTAGGAACAGCGAGAGAATTAACATGGTATCCCTTTGTAGCACTAACACCAAGAGAAGCTGGAATTGCCTAATCAGCAATAGCGAATGGAACAGAAACCATCATTTTTTGAAATAGCAAGACATACAGTAAGTGAAATTCAAATTTGTGCAAGGAGTCCGCAGAAATCAACCTTAAAGAGTAATCCATTAGTATCTTGGAAGAACAGAACCCATTTTTTGCCTGCCGTCCTCCTGAGAAACAGAAAACATTTGTGTGGATGTTATGAGCATGAACAACTTCATCTTTGGTCCATAAGAGACTACCAGCAGAGTATGAGTAGAGAGAGGAAAGAGAGAGAGATGCAATATTCATGTAACTGAGTGAATTACACACCATATTTCCAGAATACCACTAGAATAAAGTAGTGCATGCACATCGCCATGACCATGAGGCTTTGTCTGGTTAATCATCAAAAGTAGAGGTAATGAGGAAAAAAAACCAAGAACTAGATTTCATTCAATGAAAGAGTGAACTTCCGAGCGATGAATACAAAAATTACCTGTATTTTGTATTTGTCATTAGGATCAAATGCTAATCTTGCATCATTATCATCTAGGCATGCTACTTTTTCCTAAAATGAATGTAAATAGCACTGTCAACCATATAATCTAAGAAGCTTTGACAATATCCAATTAACCAAAAGAGCTGCTTGATAACCACCTGCTTCAGAAGTGTCACTTGTGTGGATTTCATTCCAAAGTAATTATTAGACTCCAGTAGATCTACTGTTGGTGAATGAGTGTCATCAGATGTCATTATCACCAGAGGAATCTCAGCTTTACATTGACCTACAAAAATTATCAGTACCAAGAGTAAGCTGCAGCATGCGTATAACAGTCCAGTTAGAGAATGTGTGTGTGTGTATGTGTGTGTGCAACATTTACATACCAAAAGTTGTAATTACTCTCAAATTACGCAACCTTTATTGATATATTTAAAAAAATCCTATTAGTTAACTCAGTATGAGTGACAAGTGAACACTTACAAAGATTGTAACAATGTCAAAATAGAATACTTCAAAAAAATCTTATCAAATAGAGAATAACAATCAGGTTATAAAGGATTGACTTCAGCACAAGCTCTAGTTAAAAAACATTACCATTTTGGTATTTTATCGCATCAAGGTTCCAAGGAATGAAAGATGAGAGTCAAAAGCCATATATTAGGAGATATTATTGTCTTACGATAAGCCAAGTTTCTATGCCAAAATTTTGGCAATCATGTCATGTATGTCGCCAATAGAAATAATCACTAGTTTGCTGTAAATGTTCCACAGCCATATAAGATACCTGAGGCCCAAGGGCCAATAGTGTCTGAGTAGAGTTACAAAAATAGATGCAAAAAGATAAATGAAAGCCAAAATATGAAAGAATGACCCTGTCCTGAATCATGCATGCAGAGCAGGTTCAGAAAATTCATAGTGAACAGACCACACATTCTAATATACTAAAGCAAAACCTCGATGAGACTCCTGATGGAACATGTTTCAATTTTTAAACAATAATTTCCATCTTTTCTTAGAACACGAAAATGCACTTTGAATTCTAGGTCTTCTCGAACAAAATAATAATCTGCGGTGCTAATGTTTCCAAAGAACAAATACATGTGCAAACCTTGTGCTTGTCTAGAACTAGCCTCCTGCAATGCTAGAATGGATTCTATATAATGTTGAATGAAGCATCTGCCAGTAGTGGTTTCTACAGGTAGAGACAACTGCAATAGAAAATCAGGCACTCTTTAGAGATTTAAACTCGCAAAAATACAATCTTAGAAGCTCTCTTCAAAAGCAAAAATGCATACAGTATCAAGTATATTAAATCAAGGAAAACACTTACACTTTTTATAATAGCATATTAAGGAAACTGGCTAATGGCTAACTATAAATCAGATTTAGCTATTGCTGTAAAGGTCAACTTTGGGCCAACTACTAGAGAAGCTTAAATAGATATGAATGTGCAAACATTAAAACATGTCACCATAATGTGGTATACCCCTACCTTTAATGTGACCTTGTTCTTGCCTTGATTAAAAAATCATTTTGAAAATGTCAAACAATAGCATAAAGAAGTAACTAACTAAATAGAAGTAGCCACAAATCACAAAATGGCTGATTACATGTTAATAAATTCATTATCATTCTTTCGTTCACATTAGATAATATTTCAAATTTGCCCATAGTCATCACAGTCTGAAAAGGTTGATCTCACTTGATATCTTATTCCATTTATCCTGATCTGTAACCAACAGAATTGAAAGAGCAATGAGCAAAGAATTCATATAATATGTTGGTAATGCTTGTGTGTTACACTCAATAAGTATAAATTGAATTTAGCAGCACATGTGGTCATAAAACATCTGCCAATTTTAAAATGCATCTGAGCTTGCAAATTACTGATAGGTGACAGGTGGCAGACCACCAATCACTATATTGGCTGTGCAAGAAGAGAGACCTGTATAATTAATATAAGTATTTGGCTATGTCTACCACAAGGGAGTCCACACTCATAGATATTCATTATCATGTATTTCTAAAATCATGTAGTCATGCTAATGTAGAAGATATATATTCATTAAATCTTATGACCAAATAATCAGCATTGCTAATCGGGTCATTTGAAGGCAATTAATAATCTGTTCATAAGAGGAGCATCATTCTTACTTTTATTCCCTTGTACCCAAGACGTTCCCCAAGCCCACCTGCAACAAGGACAAATGCAGCCTTTCTTGCTTCTCTAACGCCAACCTCTTCCAACATGATGAAGTTATCATCACCGAATTTTAGTACTTCCCCTGATGGAACCTACACAAACACTTCCCAAATCATTTGTCTTCCTCAAGTGAATCGGAATAAGTAGATTGATGTCTTCTAGTACTGTACCTTATAACCTTGTCATAGTAATGCTGAATAAAGTATACAGCTACTGGAAGTGCAGAAGTACTTTAACTAAGCAACAAATCTTTGGAACTTGCACAGAAATATGAAAGCATCTAATACAGTTCAAGGTGTCACATTATCTATATCTTGAAGTTTGAACATATTCAAATATCCAACTCCTTTATGGTAATTCCAATAAAACAATATCAAGCTAAAAAAAATAAGGCAAGCAGGATATTGAGAGATATTTATAAACAGGGGCAAACCAATGCACAAGGCTCCTACTAATATAGTCTGAAGAGGGTCGATGCATGATATACCTCGCCTGCAAGTAAAAAGGCCATTTCTATTACTCAAATCTTAGTTACCTAGGTCAGGAAAAAACTAATCATATCTTCATTCCAAGGTTCACAAACTAGAAGAGCATATGAAAAAGATATTTTGAAGTGATATTTCAGGGTATTAGAGAAATTACTTACTGAATGATGGGATAAAAACTAAAAACATGATTGTGTATGGGATGGTCTAAAATTTATAACGAATGGGAGATAAATGTATATGAAATACATAACAAAATCTCCATCCAACTTCCAAAATGCTGCAATTTTCCTTTGCTTATATTTATCTCTCCAATAATTTTATGTGCTATAATAAAGCCACCAAAAGCTTTTATGCTCTTAAAGTTGTTAATTTAAATTTTGACCTCAATTTGAGGAGGTACAGCATCAATGGATTGCCAGATCATTTCTGTTCTTGCATAACTTGGAAGAAGTAACAATAAAATGGAATGTTCAAGCTTTCATGGATCTTATCTATGAATGACTCGACTACACAATTATAATAATTGTGAGAAGACGGAAACGAGAAGCAACTGTGTGAAAAATGCATATATGATGAAAAAAAAAATGAACAATAACACAAGGCTTACTCACCGTAGGAGTAAAGCCATCGTATGGATTTTTTCCAGCTTTAGAGTCGGCTAAGAGCCTCTTCGCATTTTGAATATATGACACCAAACCACCAGGATAGCTTGAATTAAGCCGGGCAACCTACAAAGAACACTAATTTCAACAAGATAAGCAGCATAGAATACAAATGAACTTTGCGTAAATGAGTTCTAGTAGGAATAGTCTAAAGATTGGTTAATGACTGCCAGAGCTGCAGAACAAGCAAAGAATCAACACAATACATTGACTCCAACAGTACACCTAGATATCTCCACCTTTAACAAATTGGAAGAGGAAGTGTTTGGATTATATGCAATACAAATTGAAGTTGCTGTTTATAACTTTTGATATATTTTATTTTTCTATTTAAAACCACATGTACTATTCTGTTATTTTAACAATCAATAATTATTATTTATGAAATCTGTTTGATATCCAAAACAAGTATGCCAAAATTTAAAGGGGAAAGACCTTCAATTTTCAGGACTAATTTTCGCTACACAGGTTTTTGGCAGCTTAATTTAAGGAACATTTTCAATATGCAGCATTTTAAGCCACATAACATAAGGGCCACTATACTCAGTGAACCAGTAGGTTTATGGAGCCCAAATCCTGATATCAGTGTCAGAGGGAACACCGTGGACCACTCCATGTTGGCTGACACATTGAGTAAGGGGTTACCTCGTGCACCTCAAGGTGGGATTTTCTCAAAGATCCACATTAAAATCCAATAGATTAGCCTACCGAGGGAGATGATGATGCCTACATTATCTCAAAGCAAAGTGGATGATGGGTTGTTTCAGGCATTTTTAGGCTTATTGTGTCTAAATTACTAGGCATGAACCTATCAGAGTGAATTGTAGCATAGGGTGTCACTTTTTGTGATCATGTAAAGCATATTTCTCTTAAAATGGAAAGAGAGTCAACATCTTGCAGAATCAACCATGTCCCAAGCAAGTTAACAGTGGAGCAGTGACCCCACCCAAGATTTGTCCAGACAATCTAGGAAAAGTTCCACAGAAGACTGCTAAATTTGGGTGTTTTTAGGTTACTAGTAAAAGAATAATTATCAATTAAAAATATGTCTGTTGATCAATCCTGGAAAATTAACAGAAGAATAACAATGCAAGTCTGCATTTATGTACTTTATTTCTGTGCAAGCATACCCTGCAGATGACCATGGTATGCATAAGTTCAAGCAACCCACAATTTTAACTTCAGATTGCTCTATGATTTAAATGAAAGTATAATACTGAAAGAACATTTTAGACAACCTGATCAGAGGTACCATTTCACCATGGACCATCAAATATTTCTAAGAAATACAATCCTGATAATTTGTCATGAAGGGACCTATTTTCAACACACACATATCTTCTATTTTCAAGTCATTGAAATTTATATTTCTCTGTCTATAGACAACTCAAGTACAAACTAGGGACTATTGCATATTTTGAGTTGTTAAGACTAGAAATTGCTCTTTAAGCAATCAAAAACTTCAACAGATAATCGATAAAGGCATGATTATTCATGAACCACACTAACCATTTTATAAAAGAAAAGGCATTCATTAATCTTCCACATCAACTTCTGAAGAATAATGTATAAACAGAACAAATAAATACTATAATTGATAAATGACCTGATCAAAGAAACTTTTCTTCCTCCCATCATCAACACCTGGCTCCGGCCAATGATCAAAGAGGTGTTTTTGTCCCTCGTGCAACAACGTCTTTGCAAGCTCAATCTAGTAAACAGTGGCAAAACAGCAGTGAACATAAGTCAGAATTCTGCAAGTTATTAGGGATATTACTATATACATGATGATCATGGCTACAGTATCAAACAAATTTTGAGATTTTTGGCAGAATTTTCCTACAATGCTAAGTGTGAAATATGCTAATTGTTTTGATACATTAATTGGAGCCACTTAACAGTTGGAGGACAAATGGTCATCTTCTCTCATGGATAAATGATGATATCTTAAAATAAAAAGGGGCACGATTAAATAGATAACTTTAACTTGGATCAAATGTCTTACCAAGTCAAAAGTTAAAATCCAGAGTGATATGATACATACTACCTGAACATTGTGCAGCAAACTCAATAAAAAGCCAACTAAATTTTTAGGAAGCTTTGGTCTGGCAGAACATGTCCGCTTTTCTAAATGTAAATCATCTCCTTGGTTGTTGCAGCTCAAATAACCCATGGCATTAAGGAACTAAATCAAAATATTTTTTTAAGACAAAATTCTGAGAAATAAAAAGCAGGGCAAGGGCAACAGAAAAGGCAAGCATAGAGTATAAAGCTTCCAGCTCCTGGTACCTGACTTATCAAAGACTGTAAAATGCTGTTCTTGAGCCCAAAACGAAAATTCAAAAACTATTCTCGAGTCGCACAAGAGACAGTCCAAAACCCTCCACCATGGTAATAAACTTGAGCGACAGTTACATGTCTCCAGAAAGATAATATAAAAGCCCAATAGAATAAAATAAAGGAAAATGCTAATAATAAAATAATATTAGCATCCTCACAACCCAATCACATACTTTACAGGATTTATGTTTAAGTCGGAGCAGGTAAAATATGCGACTGACAGTTGAAGTACGAGGAAACTAGTAGGTGCATGCAATATCGGGTCTTAGCAAAGGAAACCCCAAGATATGAGAAGCAACTGCGGAGCAATAAAGCCTTGAAAGGAGAAAGCTCTCTTTCCACGAACATATGTGGATCGCTCGGGATAAGGACAGAATTAGTAGCTTTAAAAAGACGATCTCCGTCATTATCGTTAACAGTCAAAATCAATTGTGCATCCGATGAAACGACTCACATAACGACCATGCAGAAAACATATAAGCCGAGACAGAGAAATCGATCAACCAAAGACCAAAACTGACTTCTTCCAAGTAATTCCTAGTCTACTCCACGGAGAAGATAGATCACAATAAAGAGCCCTAAATCCATTCATTTCGATTCTCGAAAACCAAACTCCACATCCGGATCAGAACAATCTTGCCCTATAATAGAAGATGACAACAAAGCAAATTAAAATATTATTTATTAGTCTCTACACGGAATCGGATGCAATTTTGAAGAGACGGAGACCTCCTCTGAAGAGAGAACGCCGAGGTTCTTCCGCAGATTAGGGGCCACCGAGGCCCACCCGTCGCCGTCGGCGACGCGCATCCCCGCGAGGTTCTCGGCGACGGAGGAGGCCATCACGAACCCGAGAGCGAAGGCGAACGTGAGACGTCAGGAGACCCGAGCGAAGACGAGACGACCGAGAGAGTTAAGACCCCGCCAGGGCACATCACGGGATTTATCGTGTGCCCCAGCACGGATCCTGTCCAATTCCTCTCGCGGACCGTCCGATCCTATCAACTAATGGACGATCGAGATGGAGAATACTGCAGATGCACAGTGGAGATGCGGAATTGGAAGGAGGACAGAATTAGCAACAGTTTGCAGAGGATCCTCATCCTAGGTAAAGACGAAATATTTGGAATCTCTGTCGACAACCACCGCATATTTCAGAAGGAGTAATCTAAAAAGAAGCTTCTTCTTTTAACAAATTATAGAACATATTCCCATGTTATGAACTTTAGTGGGATACCAATGTATAATACCTTTATATCAGATTTATGCCTCCTCCACTGTCAAGTGGGTTCCACATCACATCATATAAATTTCTGTGACATTGGAGATCATTAAAAGAAAGATAATATTTGGGTGGAGAGTTGAGAATTAAGAAACAAAGAAGACTTTAATCAAAGAGTAGTCATCAAACAATATTCAAGGAACATTTTTTAGGATATTTTATATGTTCTATCATCAAAGAGTTGGTATTTAATTAATATAATTTTTAAGTTGTTTAAATATTGATGTTGACTATGATTACTGAGTTTAAAATGGGTTATTGAATCTACCAAAACAGTGTTATATAATAAACCTCATGATTCAACCTCACTTCCCACAGAGATATGTGGGCTCCACACATGGGCTTCTCATGGAGCAACTTGCATGAATTTAAGGTGTGTGAGTGGGTCACATTATTCAAAAGAAAATGATTTTTGTAATGGACTTGAAATTTCAAGACTCGGAGGAATCCAATTAGGTTTTCAAGAGGGTCAACTATTCATCTAGGAGTTCTCGGATCAAGAATAGGAATAGATATGATGAGGATAATTTTAGGTCATGAAATCTATGGGTTCATTGGCAAACTTGCATGGTTTTATAATTTATTATGATGATGATGAGGATACTTCAAGCAAGGGTTTTAATTTCATAATTTATAATAAAAATATCAAAATTGATCGTCAATTTGACTTGATAAAATTGATTTGGTTTAAACACCGAAAGTAAATGAGAGTGTTTGGATGAATATTTTTTTTTAAATATATAAATATTAATATTATATGTCGCTTATCTTACTTTAGTTCATGGTAGAAGATGGTTGTGTCATGTTTTTACTTATTACAAAAGACTAGACTGTATTGGTGATTTATTTGATAAAACTGATAATTAAATTAATTTACATTCTTAAGTGTTTAAACCTCATAAATATTGATTTAATTAGTTTCAAATCAAAGCATACTTCAAAATGTCACTTTATATAGTATTTATTATTCTTATAATAGTTGATTTAACGAGAGAATGTATAGATGTTAAGCTATTTTGTTGAATCTCAAATTTTAACGATGAAATTAATTGATGAGTTTCTGATCTAATTTATATTTTGAGTGATGTAGGACTAACCTCGATCAAGAAAAGACAAATTGATTGATGTAGAAAGAATCGTATGTTGGGCAAGAATAAAATATGTCAGAAGATTAGATATCGAACATGTGGAATAGTCGATGTGCTAGAAGGACTTCGTGCCATGAGTTCGATCATCGGGCCGAAGGATTAGACATTGCGCCAAGAAGATCGAAAGTTGTGGGAGTCAACATGCGATTAGGCAATACACCGAATGAGAGAACGATGCCTCGAAGGATCAAACAATGCGCCGGATGAACTAATGAGATGTCGAATTGTTGAATCTCGTATTTTGATGATGAAACTACTTGATATATGTTTATGATTTAATCTGCGTTTTGAGTGACGCAGGATACTTTGATCAGGATGAGACAATTAAAGCAGGAAAATCATGTTGTGCCGGAGGAACATGTCAGAAGATTGGACGTCGGGCCGGTGGATCGGTCGACGTATCGACAGAAGGCTTCGGGCCGTGGACTCGGGCATCGGGCCAAGTAGAGCGGGTATTGTGCCAAGGATATCGGAGTTGCGGAGTCAACTGGCCGATTGGGCAATAGGCCGCAGGAGAGGACGATGCGCCGAAGAATCAGACGAAGCGTCGAGGGACCAATGACATGCCGGACAACTTGGTTAATTGCTTAGGATTAATTGTCTCGATCGAAGTTTTGTTTTAAGTGTGCAGGATTAACTACGATGAAAGATAGACAAGCAGCAGGAGTTGCGCCGGAGTCAAGTTCATGATCACGTTGGGAGTTCGAGAGTTCGACGGAAGTACGGACGGTCGTCGGAGGTTCTGCGAGAACAGATCCGAGAAGTCCAGAAGCTTGCCAAGCGAAGCTCGTCGGAACTCGCCAAGTGGATCGTCGCAAAGTCCAGGAGTTTGCCGGAAGTCCGCAGAAGCATCACCGAGGGTTCATCGGATGATCGACGGAAGTTCGCCGGAAACTCGCCGGAAGAAGCGATTGACGTACCGAAGCAAAGCTGCAGAAATTATCTTAGATTTAATCGTAGTTAGCACGGTGATTAAGTTAGAAATGGGAGGTGATCCCATTAGCTTAATCCTGGGGCAATTGGGCCCCTGAAGAACTCAAGTTGGGTCGAATGGTTCAACCCATTCGAACCCAAGTAGCTGTGGGAGGTGCAACCGCCCAGGCAGGGAGGTGCCACCGCCCAGGCTAAGTCTCCCAGCGAGACTGGGCGGTGCAACCGCCCCAGCCAAGAGGTGCAACCGCCCAGGGCTCAGTCTCCAAGCGAGACTGGGCGGTGCAACCTCCTCTGTCGAGAGGTAGCACCGCCAGAGCTCAAGTTCCGAGCTCTGGCAGGCGATGCAACCACCGAGCTCGGTCTTCGAGCTCTAGCAGAGAGCTGCAACCTCTCTGGACAGGAGATGCACCGCCTGAGCTCGGTCTTCGAGCTCTGGCAGAGTGGTGCAACCACCTCTGGCAGAGAGGTGCAACCACCTCTGGCAGAGAAGAGAAACTTCTCTGGTCAGGAGATGCACCGCCTGAGCTCGGTCTTCGAGCTCTGGCAGGAAGGTGCAACCACCCCTGACAGAGAAGGTGGAACCGTCCGAGCTCAGTCTTCGAGCTCTGTCAGGCGGTGCCACCTCTCCAGTCGAGAGGTGCAATTGCCTGAGCTCAGACTTCGAGCTCTGCCAGGCGGTGCCACCTCTCCAGTCAAGAGGTGCAACCGCCTGATCCCGGAATTCCGGGATTTGATCGTTTTGAGCTCGAAATTTGAATTGGGTTGGGGCCTATAAATACCCCACCCATTCAGCACTGAAAAGATACAGACCTACACCGAAATCTTGATCTTTTCTGTGATTCTAAGAGCTCAAAAGTGTTGTAAAGCCTTTAAGTCTCCTCCTTCTGTTCTTCAAGTTTTCAGTTGTAAAGTGAGGAGAGAAAGGTCTGTAAAGGTTGTCTCCTGAGCCTGTCAAAAGGAGAGAAACTGTAAAAGGGAAGTTTGGCCTTCGCCTATTGAAGGAAGGCCCCTAGTTGACGTCGGCAACCTCGTCGGTGGAGGAAGCCAAAAGTGGAGTAGGTCAAGGCTGACCGAACCACTCTAAATCTCTGGTTTGCGTTTATTTTTGAGCACTTTATCATTACTGCAAACCTCCTCCATTACTACTGCTCTCTGCGCTCTCACGAACAAGTTCTAAGTGCTGTTCTTCCGAATCTGCATTCAGACGTAAATTCGTATTTTCGTACATTACAGTTTACGTTTACGTTTGATTCTGCAGAACTGTCTTCCGTGCTTTTACGAAAGAGTTTCTTTGCAGTTTACACTTACATTTTGATCCTATTGATAACTGCAAACTGTCCTCTACAATTTTACGAACGAGTTTCAACATTTAGACGTAAAACTGCATTTAGACGTAAATCGGCTTTCCTCTCACAATCATCAGTTCTCAGTTCACGTTTACGTCTTGATTTCAACTGCATACTGCCTTCTGCGAGTATACAAACGAGTTTCAAAGTTTAGACGTAAATCTGCGTTTAGACGTAAATCTGCGTTTAGACGTAAAACTGCGTTTAGACGTAAATCTGAGTTTAGACGTAAACTGCGCTTAGACGCAAAACTGCGCTTAGACGCAAACTGTGTTTAGACGCAAACTGCGCTTAGACGCAAACTGCGCTTAGACGCAAACTGTGTTTAGACGCAAACTGCGCTTAGACGCAATCTGCGCTTAGACGCAAACTGCACTTAGATACAAACTGAGAATTAGCTTTTGCATCATAATAGCTTTTATTGAACGAACGCAGCTTTTGGTTTTTAATCGCTGTAAGATTTCCGCTGCACTAATTCACCCCCCCCCCCTCTTAGTGCTCTCGATCCTAACAATTGGTATCAGAGCGGGGTATCTCTCATTTCGGATTTACACCCGAGAGAAATGGCTCTTCAAGAGGGCTTTTCGGTCTTTCGTCCACCGTTCTTTAACGGATTGGACTACACTTACTGGAAAACTCGAATGAGAGTTTTCTTGATTTCTCTAAATCTGGATTTATGGAATATCGTTGAAAATGGTTTTCAACTTCCCTCTAAACCGACGAACGAATGGTCGGATTTAGAGAAGAAGTATTTTTCTTTAAACGCAAAGGCTATGAATGCCTTATTTTGCACTTTGGACAAAAATGAGTTCAATCGGGTTTCTTTGTGCGAAACGGCTTTCGATATTTGGCGCACTCTTGAAATCACGCATGAGGGAACTAGTAGAGTCAAAGACTCGAAAGTTAATATTTTACTGCATGATTTCGAGCTTTTTCATATGAAACCAAGCGAAACCATTGTTGACATGTACACCCGTTTTACGGATGTCGTCAATGGTTTAAATTCACTTGGTAAAAGCTTTTCGGATTTTGAACTCGTTAACAAAGTTTTGCGCTCACTTTCTAAAACTTGGGATTCAAAAGTAACTGCTATTCAAGAATCGAAAAACTTGAACCAATTTCCACTTGAAGAACTAATTGGTTCATTGATCACATATGAAATAACGTGCAATGCACGTGAAGAACTTGAGAACCACCTTCCAAAGAACAGGAAGGATTTGGGACATAGAACATTTGAAGACCACTCGAGCATAAGCTCAAGTGATGGTGAACTTAAACTACAAATGAAACGAAAATTAAAAAGCAAAAAGAATCAAACTACTTGTTTTAAACGCAAGAAGAAGAACAAAAACTGGGATGAATCGAGCTCCTCCGAAGAAGAGAAAGTCAACAAAAGCAAGGCGGCAAACTACGCCTTAACAGCCTACAATGATGAGGTAATCGAAATCCCCCTAATTTATTTTGAAATTACTTGATGCTTTCATGATGTATCTTTCTCTTTTAGTTTAGAATTAATTTTCTTAAAAATTACATGTTAAAAAAAAAAAATTATTATGATCATACTAAGTAATTTCAAAAATGATAATATTGCATATTTTATGATAAACAAATAAAATGATCTTGATTGAAAATATGAAATCATGGTTAAGAAGTAATAATGTGCATTACGTTAATTTTCATTGTTATTTCTCGATTTTGATTAAAGATCATGTTTGATTTGAAGAAATGCATAATGATGAAATTAAATATTTCGATTGACAATTTCATGCATGAGATATACATGATGATTTTTGTGATTTATGGTTTTATGATGAAATTCATTTTACGATCCTAAACGTTGATGCATGTTTTCATTTGACATAAATGAAAAGGCATGCTAACATGAAATCGATCACTTAAGATGAAACACTTAAAAAAGGGGAGAAATATATGAATTGATGCTATAAACACTATGCTATGATTATCCCATGCTTGCATCACCAAGAAATATATGATTGCTATCATTGCTATATGCCCTGTATCAAGATATCAAACAAAATCTTGCTTCACAGTTTTACGCATTGACATCTTACCACATGATGAAATGCTACAATTGATGAACACTTGAAATGTAATCCTCTATCTTATTGATTTTTCAATAAATCTATGCTTGTCATACATGAATTTATTGAATGTAATTTTGAGGATGATTTCAGATTTGACAAATGCTTGATTCGTATTTACGATATAAGATACACTTTAAATATGAATCATGCATCAATCATGTTAAATGCTTCAATCATTTTCTATCTCTAGAGTTCTCGATTTTGATGAAATACAAGTGATAAATTCATTTATGATATCTTGTAAATCATTTGAATTATGAATGAGTTTTTTTTATGATGCGTTAAAAGAATCACTTAAAAAGAAAATGCTTTTCCCATCTGATCGAGATTAATGATTTCATGATATTTTGTGAATCTCGAAATTAATTTTAATGACTTGATTATGAATTTCAAGTTAATGATTTGATTTGAATCATAATCTTGATCTTGCAAAATTGAAGTCACAAATAATATCCTGTGGTATTCATGAATTGATACTCACAATATGAAAGCATTGATATTCATGACTTGAATTGGATTGAAACATTGTATGCTTAAATTAATCATTCTCCTATGTTTCAAAAATTCCTTAAATGCCTTATGTGATGATTGAAAACTAACTTGCTTTATGATGAATCACGAATCATAACTTGATCTATGATGCCTTGAAATGATTAAAATATTTAATACTTTTATGCTCTACCCCCTACTTTCTTCTTGTTTTCAATGATAAAATGGGGAGAAGTTTTGATCATGCATGGTAGGATATAATTTGACAAAATTGATACCATCATGATATGAAACATTTATGATGTGCAATTATGCATGCAATACTTGCTTTCTAATTATGATGTGATGTATTGCATATGATGTAAATCATGATCTAAAATGCTATGAGTGCCAAGTTACACATTTTGAGAAGAAATTGCTATATTGAAACATTAATGTAATTATGAATGGTGATATGATATCATGCATGTAATACTTCAACTTATGATAATGATGCATGCAATGATAAAATATTCATGATGAAAAATTGTCTTGACATTCATAACTTGATTATTCATCCTTTGTCATGATTTTGAAATCGTTGTAAAAGGAAAAAAGAAGTACAAAACTGTATTCTCTCTTCCTTTTTTACAATGACAAAGGGGGAGATAGCTAGCTTGTACAAGTCAAGAAGATGCAAAAACTTGACTGCTTGCTTGCCTATCTTAAGTAGCAAAGATTGCTAACTTGCTCATTTCAAGAAGAAAAATTGTCTTCTTGAACATCACTATCTTGAATATCTTAGTTGAAGCAAAACTTGCAATTTGCACATTGCAATAGGAAGCAAGAATCATGAGCTTACACAAGAAAGCTATCTTGTATTTGCTTTCGAAATTTTTGCTAGCTTATATATTGTGAAACTTGTATATCGTAAAAATTGCTAGCTTGTTGGTCTAAAGAGAAGCAAAAAGTTGCTATCTCAAAAGAGGCAAAAATGCTAACTTGCGCATCTAGCAAAGTGAGCAAAATTTTCAAGAAGCAAGAGTTGCCTTCTTGAACATCTCTAATTTGCTAGCTTACATGATGTAGAACTTGCTATCTTATATACTATAAAACTTGCATATCTAAAACTTGATAGCATGAATGTTCTAAGCATGATGAAATACTTGCTAAATCTTCTAGCTCCAAAGATTGCATTATAATAAAACTTGATACTATGTTTTTCATGCAATGAATTGAACCAATATCACAAACACTTGATTGTGGTACTTCTCCTTTTTGTTGATGACAAAGGGGGAGAAGTATGTTGATGACATGACATGTGATGCATAAGTTTATGCATATGTTCATGTTGACGTGTTGCAAGTATTCATGATGAATATTGCAATGACTTGAATTCAGGTTGAATTCAAGGTTCTATCAATATGGCATATTGATAGGGGGAGTTTGTTTAAACTCCGGGAGTTAAGTTTAACTCCGTCATCAAGTGGTTGTCATCATCAAAAAGGGGGAGATTGTTGAATCTCGTATTTTGATGATAACTACTTGATATATGCTTATGATTTAATCTGCGTTTTGAGTGACGCAGGATGCTTTGATCAGGATGAGACAATTAAAGCAGGAAAATCATGTTGTGCCGGAGGAACATGTCAGAAGATTGGACGTCGGGCCGGTGGATCGGTCGACGTATCGACAGAAGGCTTCGGGCCGTGGACTCGGGCATCGGGCCAAGTAGAGCGGGTATTGTGCCAAGGATATCGGAGTTGCGGAGTCAACTAGCCGATTGGGCAATAGGCCGCAGGAGAGGACGATGCGCCGAAGAATCAGACGAAGCGTCGAGGGACCAATGATATGCCGGACAACTTGGTTAATTGCTTAGGATTAATTGTCTCGATCGAAGTTTTGTTTTAAGTGTGCAGGATTAACTACGATGAAAGATAGACAAGCAGCAGGAGTTGCGCCGGAGTCAAGTTCATGATCACGTTGGGAGTTCGAGAGTTCGACGGAAGTACGGACGGTCGTCGGAGGTTCTGCGAGAACAGATCCGAGAAGTCCAGAAGCTTGCCAAGCGAAGCTCGTCGGAACTCGCCAAGTGGATCGTCGCAAAGTCCAGGAGTTTGCCGGAAGTCCGCAGAAGCATCACCGAGGGTTCATCGGATGATCGACGGAAGTTCGCCGGAAACTCGCCGGAAGAAGCGATTGACGTACCGAAGCAAAGCTGCAGAAATTGTCTTAGATTTAATCGTAGTTAGTACGGTGATTAAGTTAGAAATGGGAGGTGATCCCATTAGCTTAATCCTGGGGCAATTGGGCCCCTGAAGAACTCAAGTTGGGTCGAATGGTTCAACCCATTCGAACCCAAGTAGCTGTGGGAGGTGCAACCGCCCAGGCAGGGAGGTGCCACCGCCCAGGCTAAGTCTCCCAGCGAGACTGGGCGGTGCAACCGCCCAGGGCTCAGTCTCCAAGCGAGACTGGGCGGTGCAACCTCCTCTGTCGAGAGGTAGCACCGCCAGAGCTCAAGTTCCGAGCTCTGGCAGGCGATGCAACCACCGAGCTCGGTCTTCGAGCTCTAGCAGAGAGCTGCAACCTCTCTGGACAGGAGATGCACCGCCTGAGCTCGGTCTTCGAGCTCTGGCAGAGTGGTGCAACCACCTCTGGCAGAGAGGTGCAACCACCTCTGGCAGAGAAGAGAAACTTCTCTGGTCAGGAGATGCACCGCCTGAGCTCGGTCTTCGAGCTCTGGCAGGAAGGTGCAACCACCCCTGACAGAGAAGGTGGAACCGTCCGAGCTCAGTCTTCGAGCTCTGCCAGGCGGTGCCACCTCTCCAGTCGAGAGGTGCAACCGCCTGAGCTCAGACTTCGAGCTCTGCCAGGCGGTGCCACCTCTCCAGTCAAGAGGTGCAACCGCCTGATCCCGGAATTCCGGGATTTGATCGTTTTGAGCTCGAAATTTGAATTGGGTTGGGGCCTATAAATACCCCACCCATTCAGCACTGAAAAGATACAGACCTACACCGAAATCTTGATCTTTTCTGTGATTCTAAGAGCTCAAAAGTGTTGTAAAGCCTTTAAGTCTCCTCCTTCTGTTCTTCAAGTTTTCAGTTGTAAAGTGAGGAGAGAAAGGTCTGTAAAGGTTGTCTCCTGAGCCTGTCAAAAGGAGAGAAACTGTAAAAGGGAAGTTTGGCCTTCGCCTATTGAAGGAAGGCCCCTAGTTGACGTCGGCAACCTCGTCGGTGGAGGAAGCCAAAAGTGGAGTAGGTCAAGGCTGACCGAACCACTCTAAATCTCTGGTTTGCGTTTATTTTTGAGCACTTTATCATTACTGCAAACCTCCTCCATTACTACTGCTCTCTGCGCTCTCACGAACAAGTTCTAAGTGCTGTTCTTCCGAATCTGCATTCAGACGTAAATTCGTATTTTCGTACATTACAGTTTACGTTTACGTTTGATTCTGCAGAACTGTCTTCCGTGCTTTTACGAAAGAGTTTCTTTGCAGTTTACACTTACATTTTGATCCTATTGATAACTGCAAACTGTCCTCTACAATTTTACGAACGAGTTTCAACATTTAGACGTAAAACTGCATTTAGACGTAAATCGGCTTTCCTCTCACAATCATCAGTTCTCAGTTCACGTTTACGTCTTGATTTCAACTGCATACTGCCTTCTGCGAGTATACAAACGAGTTTCAAAGTTTAGACGTAAATCTGCGTTTAGACGTAAATCTGCGTTTAGACGTAAAACTGCGTTTAGACGTAAATCTGAGTTTAGACGTAAACTGCGCTTAGACGCAAAACTGCGCTTAGACGCAAACTGTGTTTAGACGCAAACTGCGCTTAGACGCAAACTGCGCTTAGACGCAAACTGTGTTTAGACGCAAACTGCGCTTAGACGCAATCTGCGCTTAGACGCAAACTGCACTTAGATACAAACTGAGAATTAGCTTTTGCATCATAATAGCTTTTATTGAACGAACGCAGCTTTTGGTTTTTAATCGCTGTAAGATTTCCGCTGCACTAATTCACCCCCCCCCCCCTCTTAGTGCTCTCGATCCTAACACGAATAACATTGGATTCACGTTTGTAATCAATTGTGTCTAGATCGAGTTAGTTTAGGTTTAATTGAGTCGATATTAAGGTTAAACAATACCAACTCAATTAGGGGTCAATCAAGCCTGAGTTGTGATTATTTTAGGCCAAGTGGAAGGCCCATTCGGTCACCCACAAAGGGCCAGGCAGTGGCACTACCCAGATACAGTCTCCCAGGTTATGTTAGGTAGTGGTACCACCTAGTGTCAGATTGACAAGCAATGGTACCGCCAATTTTTAGTCTGGCAGACGGTGGTACCGTCTAGTAATGGTAATGATACCGTCAGGACCTAGGAAACTCGAAATGAGATCTTTTTTAGCTTCATTTTTGAAGTCATTTGAGGTCTATAAATACTCCAGCTATTCCAACATAGTTAAGCAAGAAATATAATAGAAATGAGAAAATTATTCCTAAGAAAGAAATGTTATAATTTCTCTTGAACTATAGGATCGCTTCTTGTTAGTATTTAGAAGTTCTTATAAAAGTATAAGTAAGGTCTAAGAAAGATATATTGTAAATAATCTCTCTTGAACCTATCAAAAGAGAAAGAGTTATAAGGGTAATTGATCTTCGTCCATTGAAAGAAGATCGATAGTGGAAGCCGGTGGCCTCGAGTGAAGATGGATCGGGAGTGGATGTAGGTCACGACGACCGAACCACTATAAAACTCGATTTGTATTTATTCAAACTGATTTACTTATTCACTACGCTTACGAACGCTTTTAAATTTAACTCTTTTTCGATATCAGTTTTCGTCCAATGAGAATTTTCAAATTGACGTGATTTTACGAAAGCACTAATGCACCCCTTCTCTTAGTGTCGATTTTGGTCCTAATATTATTAGTTTTAGCTATGAACATAAAATTACATTATAAAGGGAACATGTAGATAATTATACCAAATAAATAATAATAATTTTAAACAAATTATCATCTAGTATAAATGTTGGTATTTTTCTTTAGCGTGACTTTTATAACAAAGATTATTTTCCAAAAAAAAAAAAACACTACCTTTTACATTTATCTTCACTTAAAGCTTTCTTTCTCACTTAAAGCCTCTTTTGGTCATCTTCTTTTTCCCTATCACACACCTTACAAAAGGACTATGCA
The DNA here is from genome assembly GCF_036884655.1 of Musa acuminata AAA Group. Taxonomy (NCBI): domain Eukaryota; kingdom Viridiplantae; phylum Streptophyta; class Magnoliopsida; order Zingiberales; family Musaceae; genus Musa; species Musa acuminata. The sequence goes on from NC_088335.1 coordinate 9,267,243, forward strand.
TGGGAGGCCTCAAGTGCAAATAAATAAATACATATGGGGTAAATAAATGAGAAAAATTCTTTAACAGTGACAAAACACAAAAAAAAGGATCAAAATCCTTAGGTGCCCCTAAGAGGTCATGTAAGTGTCACTTTTCTGATGTTCTCCTGTGAGGATGTGTGCCATTTATTGCCATGACCGATGCAACATCATATCACATACCTATCATCTTAAGTACAATTATATTAGTAATGCATGGACTTTGAATTAAAATTTCACTTGGGCTTGCAAACTTGTCAATTGGCCTACTAAATTAAAATTGATATTTCAAGCAAGCCAGATGTGTAAAAAATTTTCAACTACATCAAGCTTGTTAAAATAAACTTTTATGCCACCTTATAAAGCCTTATCTGTTCATCTAAGTAGAAGTTGGATGAGGGAATTGAAATTTGACTCAAGACAAGTATATTGTAATAAAATCATTGTGACTTTTGTTTTTAGATTTAACAATTGTTAGTTGACATAATTGAGACAGATCAATAGTATTTTTCTTTATTTTTAAGTTTGTCATTTTAAGTTGACATATTTTGGGAGAGACTATTAGTGAGATCAATCGACCAATTAATTATGTTACCATCAAAACTCGTGATTAATTTTTATCAATAAAATTAATAGTAAATCAAAGATCGACATTTACATCGATAATTCTTTCGACGCTCGACAACTGTATCGCTATCAACATAGATGCAGAGCAACGAAAGGATCACTCAACTGTATCGACATCAATATAGATACATAGCAATGAAAGGACTACTCAGTAACTATGTCGATGTCAATGCAAATATAAAACGATCCTCAACTTCATTGTTGTTATCCTCATCTACAATACTCATGCGTGACCTTTAATGGTGTGATCGTCCAGCATCATTAATTAAAATATTAAAATTATTTTTATTTTTTAATTTTATATTTTTATTAATAAAATTAATATTATTATGATAAATAAATTTAGATATTTCATTTTACCAATTATATAGGAATGCTTAATATGTCGTTAGCCGTAGGTTGGGCGGAGGTTAACACGTCAGCTGCGGAAGGCAGATAGCTTGCCGAGACACGACATCGGAACCGACGTTGCCAACGAATCCAGAGAAGAGCCGAGGAGACGAGCGAAAAGGCCACGTTTTCTTCTCCCCGTCGTCGCGGTGACAGCTTCATCTATGGAACCTCTCTTCTTGCCCTCCCTCTGTTCCCCATGTAACACCTTCCCGACGATCTCGTTTCCGGCCCCACAACCTTCTTCTTGGCCGGTCGGAGCTCCTCGGAACTAATTATTCCTTTCACATCAAATCCGTGTCGTTGCGTGTGAATTCGTTGAGGCATGAGAGGTGCGAAGTTTCCATCTTCGCCTCGTCTTATCGGATTGTGATGACATTGGATCGTTGGGTCATTGAGTGGGTGTTTTTCTTTTTTGTTGGATGTTCTTTATTTGTTTCGACGGGTAATGGAGACTTGATAGGTTTTGATTTAGCGCGACGGAAGAATCGGATGCTTTTGATAGGTTTTTTGTGTCATTCTCCACTACGTGAAATTGGGGTTCTGTCAATCCGTCGGTCTCTTGCAGTTTGTCTGGAAGCTTTTGCATACATCATGATCAAGTGCATATATTTAGTTCTCCTTGTTGTTGTTGTTTGGGTTTGTCCGAGGGCCTAGTTTATGCCGGACTTCGGGTGGGGGTGCAGTAGGGCGGTGGTTGGGGCTTTGTTGAAGCCTTATGATGGAAGGTGGTCATGCATTTGGAAAGCTTCCCGATCATCTCCTTACAGAAATTTTTGTCCGCGTACCGATCTGTGAGTGGTCTCAGATCTCATGTGTCAACAAACACCGTGCTGAGATGTTTCGAGGGGAGAGTTTGTGGCAAACTGCTATCATCAGGACCTGGCCTTTTGCTGTTCAAAGGGCACGATGGCCTGGACCCATTCCTCGTGGTTTTGGTATAAGGTGAGTTTTCTGAAGAAACTTATGAAGTTCTATTTACTAATATATTTTCGATTTCTGATGATGAATTCTACATCTGCTTTCACGGGGCATGGTGTCCTCAAGAGTCCTTTCTACTGGATTTGCATAAATTCCTTCGTATGAGAAGTATTAAGTAGAGAGAAATCCCCGTCGAGGAGGTATTCGGTCACTCCTCGATTTATCATTTCGTGGCCTTTCTACAGGGATTTGCCACTGAGGCCTCTGCTCCTTTCTTGTCTTTTTTGGTTTAGCCTTTCTCTTCCCAGCAATTACAGGGACTCGGCCACTATATGGCAGTTCGCCTCCTGTAGAAGTTTTAAAAATGTGGCTGGAGACTAAGTAATGACTTCGTAAAAGAACTGTAAGGGCTGGACCCTGCCGATGTATGCGTTGACAAGGACAGATGGTGTTGGATCAGCAACTAAGCGGATCACATAATCTTCTTGTATAATTCTCCAAGGATTCCTTCTCCTCTTGTCTAATGGCCAGGAGGGAGGTGGTGGGCTTCTTTGGGAGTCGGTAGCTGATAAAGTTTAGCTCGAACTCTTTAACCAACTGCCCAAAGGAGAAAATTGATTCTAGGGGTTGGGAAATTTCGACACATGAGTGAATCGGTAGTTCCGAAAAATGTCATTTGAGATGTATTATGAAGTGTTAAATTTTCCTTCGTACACATCGAGTGACGGGAGTCGGAAACCTTAGGGAATCGGCTCCTCGTTGATACTTTTTGTGAAAGGAGACAGTGGATATGACTCCACTTTTAGTTGCTTTCTTTGTTTTATCTCATTTTAAATATCTTCCAATTGTTGGTCCATTTTGTTAAGTTGGTCCCGGAGCTCAGTTGGGAGTTCGATTAATTGAGCAACCGATTCATTGGGAAGATCCAGCATTGGAGCTACAATGGGGATTTGAGCCAGAGGAGATTGCATCTCTTGAGGTGTCTGAAGCCTGAGCTGGGCGAGACTCAGCTACCAGACTCTGAACAGGAATAGGGGGTGGAATGGGTGCAGGGAATGGTGGAGTGAATAAGACGGGTAGTGCTTGTTGTGCAAGTTGAGTAAGTTGAGGGAGATAAGGAGCTATATATTAGACTATTCCGATCAGCATTTGCACTTGATGGACCAGGGTGTTGTAAACTTCAGTGGGCACAACCATGATAGGTTGAGTCGGTTGTTGATGTGGAGGGGGTTGGAGGAAAGCCGAGTCTTGAAAGAGTCGGTGGAAAAGGTTTGGCTCAAGCACTTGTGGTGATGGATTTGGGCCAGCCTACACCGTTAGTTGGTTCGGGATTATTGAGCTCATAGGGTTCTATATAAGGGCATTCGGAGCCGTCGAACTAGGTCTATTTAATGGATTCGGCTCCTTGGGATTTGGCCAACTAGGACTTGCAAAGTTTCCCAGAGACATGGTTGACCCTCCTTTTAGCGCCAATCTATTAAAGTAGATTTTAGTTGTCCGACCTGAATACCCAATCATATCCAACCTAGTTCTCCTTCGAGTCAACCTCGTGGAAAACTGTCTTGTCAGATATAGGCGTCGAATCCTACAAAATTGTGTCGGGGGCACTCCTGACAAATGTCCCTTCGAAGTTTAAATCAGTAGCTAGTCGGATAAGTTAGACTAATCAAATTGTATGTCTTTGTATGCTCGTAGGGGCTCCTTTATGGTCATTTAGAGATGTTACGCTTGTTTATTACGTAGTTCGTGCAAAAATGGGGGCGTGGAATTTGATTGAAACCATTGCCACCCAGCAGCAAACATAGGATTGAATAATTGTTTCCACGTGACGCTCGTCGAGGATGGCCAGTTGGTCTTATCAATCGATCGATCGTTTTGGGTGGTAGGAGGCTGTTGGCTCATCGGCTATGTATAGTTGATGCGTTCTCCACTTGATATAGTAAGTATTGACCACTGTGGTTGACTGGTCGACCACATACACCGACATGTCGGCCATGTTAATTCCGCCATATCAATTTCCTAATAATGGTATTCTTTGTTTTGTTTTTTTTTCCTTTATTTTGTTGTCTGCTTTTCTGTTTTGTGCACCAATGATTGAAATCAGAATTGCCGGACAGCAATTTTGTATGCGTAGTGACAGTTGTATCTTATATTGGCAAAAATATGTCAAGCTTTGTTACATCAAATTCTGTTGTATTTGTTTCTATTGTAACTATTCAAACCTACAAGTCATGGTTATCCATGCTTCTACCAAAAACACATGAATTATGATTGCTGCTTATTGACCTTCTTCAAGGCATACTTTCTTATGTTTTATTCTAGTTAAATATCAATTTCAAATGATTACATGGCATCTGGTAACAAATAACCTTGAAAACTGAATACCTTGTTGGTGAAAACATAAGTTGCATGGTTTAGATACCAGGTAGCAAGGCGGGAAAGGTATACTCATCGAAAATGAATTAGATTTTAGGGACTAGAAATCCTTGTAGAAGTTTCAAAGCCTTGATTACAAGACCTCTGTGACTGCAAGTGAGGCTACTGCAGAGAAGTACTATAGCAGAGCTAAACTCAGGGTCTCTTGAAAGTTACTAGATTTACTAATTAGCAGAAATTACATATGCTAGGCCTTTGTCTTTAAAAGTTGAAACTATCTCTAAGGGTTGTAACTATCTCATCTTGTACTTAAATTGACATTTTATAGTGCCAATTGTGAATCTTGTGTACTTATTGCTCATGGCTGAAGTCTTGGTCACCGTGGAATTGCAAGTGGCAATTAGATATATTAATGCAGAACACAGTAAATTCCATCATAAATCATACTGGAAGATACTAATTTGTTTGACTGCTGATGCTTCATGTACCTAAAGGATGAAAATCGAAAAATGAAATGCAGTCTCAGTCAAATTTAGTGTTAGACACTTTGCTGTCTTCTCTTGCATGTTTCTTGACATGGCACAATATGCTCTTATCAATGCAAGTTGCATCATTCAGTTCCATAGCGAAGCATGATCTCTCATCAAGCATGTTATAGTTCTTATGCCCATCTAAAGTTTCATTACTCTGTTTCTAGCTCTTAAAGGTTCAACTTTTCAATGTAAATTGTTGAAAATGACTTCGAGAATTAGTCATATTTGGTGGTAATTAATGCTTATGCATAGTAGAGGGGGAGAATAACATGACTTTCAATTCCTTACTCAGAGATGGGATGATCGTATCTGATTGAATATAATTTTGTAAACTTTCTTTCTGGATTTATTTTCTAGTTTGATAAAGTTTTTTTTTTTTTTTCGGTGTTAGAAGTGAAAACAGGATCATATTGCTGAACTTGCCCTGGTCACACTTTTGTCACCAGCTATGGTCAATTCTGATCCTTCAATAATGTAGAGTATACCTTTTCGTTGTCATCTCACTTTGTTACTTGTACAACATTGCTGGACCCTAGGATGGAATGCACCTACAACATGACTTTAGGATCTTGATCACGCATTGCAACCATTGAAATGAACATGATATGTAAGCCTTAACTAGATAAGATAGAACAGAAACATGTATTTCCTGAACAACTGTGGGTAGTTTCAACCTTTCAGCCAAGGATACAGTGAGAGAAAACGATATAATTTTGTTTGGGCATCTCCAAAATAGAGCTACGCATGTGCCATTTTGGCAATGCGCGAACTTATATTAGTGGTAAAGGAAGATGGAAGTTTTTATTATACTCAGTGAGAAAGGATTTGATGAGTTTTAATTGGACCAGTCATATTGACCTCAATAGAACTCAATGAAAAGATTCATGTAGCTAACCTCAACCAGTTGAATTTTATAGCTTGTTGTTATTGTATGAATCACATCTGCAATAAGGAGTATGAGAAAAGACTAGGAGACTTCCGATTTCCCATGGTTGTACAGTTGTCAGTTCATGGTCCTAAGTTATGAGCAAACCATCCATACATCAAAATTATTTGTCAATTATCCATATGCAAAGATTGTAACCATCACAAATATGTTAATTGGATATCTCTTCTCTGAAAATGAAGCGCTTGGTTGATGAACGAATGTTTCACGATACTCATGAGCCATTAAGATACTAAGACTGTTGAGGTTTGCCAAATTCTATGGTACACATCTTTACCATATAAGTTTTACTTGTAAGTCATTTCTACACAGAGGGACTTGTTGTTTCTGAGATTTCGCGGATATGTAACTTTCACCAGAGGAGTATTCCAAATTCCGAGTACTCCAAAACCACAATGGGAGTATCAGGCATTTTTATTTCTAGAATTACCACTTTACCCTCGCTGTGAAAATTGAGTGTAAACAGAGTTCTTAGATGCTGCTTCAAGAAATTCTAAAATAAACTGTCTATTCTAAAACTACCTTCAATGTGTATATGGACATTAAAGCAGTACCTGAATTGCAGAACATTGAGTTTCTTTTTTGGATTCCTTTCTTCATCATCCTAATGAATATAATTATATAATGCCTTCATTTTTTTTATCCGAATTCACAGCAAATTATATGATTCTGTAGCTAATAACAGAGCTCTTTTTTCTCCTATCAGATCAGTTTATTGCCTGTGGTAGGTCAAGAGACAAGGCCCATGAGCTAGCCTCAGAGATTTGGCTAGCAGTCATCAACAATCTTGAAGAAAATAAGCACATGTTTTTGCTGTTAAAACGCTTTGCACAAGAAGGAGATGTGAGCATCTTTATCTCTTCCTCTTTTGCAGGTCGTAAAATGTTGGTATTCCCATGGCTTGCAGGTAGAGACAACTAGTATTTTTATCATAAAATAACACTATTTATCTTCAGATTCTAATATTAAAGTTTCTTGGCAACAAATACTTGATCTATGGGTTATCTTTTCTTGGACATCAGTACAAGGTGCTTTGAAAACATTGTTCAGTGTATCATGATACATTTTGCCTAACTTGATTTCATTTGATTCATAGAACAAATGACACCTCCTTTATTAGATTCAGTTATTCTGCCAGTTGTCAAATTGGATGTGACAAAAGAAGATTCACATTCGGCACCTCTTCCTGTATTGAATTTAGAGCGCGTGGGTTTGAAACTAGTTAAAGAACTGTTCAACGCTGGTATTAGCATTGCTTTGCCATCTTGGATAATAAACTAAATAGTCTACAGACTATGTTCCTCAGTTTGGTGTTACTGCTTTATTTGTTTAACAATGAAAGCTGCAATTGCAATATGCAGATGGTGTCTTCAGCTATAATACTAAGATGGTGTTGAGTAGTAAATTTATCTTGTTAGAAATTTGATAACTCAGGTGTTTAAAAGATCATCTATATCTGATGCTTTTAATTCATTGCACTACCATAAAAATCAGGCAAATCTTGAAGTTTTATCATTAATTTTCTTTCGTCTTCCAAACAGCTTTTTCTTCCGTTTCCCTACTCAAGATCTTATAAGGTGTTGTGGAGGGTGTTCGAGAAGCTGTTCACCGACTTCCGTGATTGTTTGAGCCGTGCCGATTTCTATGATGTGTTGGCCTGCGCCAAGTCTATGTTCCAGCCAGTCCCATCCACTTGGCTGGGATACTAGCTCTGTATGTATTTGTTAGTTGAGTGACTGCTCCTGTAATTGTTCTTAGATTGTTCCAGTAATTGTCTTAGATTGTGCCAATACCCCCTCAGCCCTAGACCAACTCTGACAACAAGTATATGTTCCTTTGGATAAAGTAGTGACATATAACTTGATTGTTTGCAGATTCATACATCACAATTACATGCACAACTTTTTCCAGCTGAGTGATTAATCTTAGATTTCTTAGTGCTGTGCCCTAATTGGTTTATAGCGATTGCAGTTGCCTCCTGGTTTCCTCTATCAGAATAAATATAAATATGTTTGCTGTCTCTCAGTCAATATTAGAACAGGGGAATTATGTCTCCCATGAATGGGATTGGAGTTGCTTTTAGGAGTGAAGAGACCTGCATAGTGGGTTTTTGAGATGTTGGAGAAGAGGGAATGGGAGTTTTTGAGTTGTTAATCTGTCATCCAGGAACTGTCTGATTCTTAATTTATTTGATTTCATTTAAATATCACAGGTTAAAAAATTGAGTTCAAAGTTTTCTTCATCTTGATCTACTACTTTTTATCTAAACTAAATTTTGTTATACAGTATCAAAGTCATTCTCACCAAAAGAAAAAGAAAATGAAGGAAAAGGAGAAAAAGAAAAAGATTACACTTAAAATATTTCTCTTCCTATAATGAGGGAAATGGGCGTCGGTCCAAAACACATGAATGATCACAGCCCATCACTTTACTATGAAGGTCATTGAGGGCTGGTCCAACTCTGATCGGCTGTCTCGCGTCGTGCAGGGTTCGCAAGTGTCGCGGTTGCAGAGTCGTCGAACCCGAGTCATCTCCTCCAACGAAATCTGGATTCTGCTCGAGACCGTACAGCGAATCCCAGATCATAAACACTTCCGATCACGCGGTCAACATCCCTGCAGGAGGTCATTTCGGTCAGGCCCCGACTCCGGTCGGCTGTTTAGCGTCGGACAGCGTGCACACATGTTGGGTCGCCCGAGTCTCCGAGGCGGAGCAGACCTCTGGCGAATTAAGCTGGATCCTGCTCGGTATCAGACAGCGAGTCCCGGATTTACGTACCCACTAAATCATCCAGCGGTCAACCTTGCTCCTGGAGGTGGTCCCCACTGATACCGAGGGTGGCACCGTCGGCAGATAAAACAAAAGTTCGAGGGCGTTTCAGTATTTTGACTTAATACTTACCCTTTTTTCCCACTCCCCTCTGACACGGTCCTCTCCACTCCGCAGGCACACTCGGCGTACGGCCGCTCGCCAACTCCGACGCCCTCGTCCCCTCCCCACGCCTCCATTTCTAGGGTTCTCCTGACCTCCGCCTCGTTGCCCCGGTTGCGGACCCCAATGTGGCGGCGCCGCCACCTCCCCGGCCGGATCTTGATCTCGTAGGCCGTACGAGAGCGTGGATCTCGAGTCCCCTGTTTTGTGAGCCGCGGTTCGGGTTCTGGGGTCTTGGGGGACTTCTCCTCGCTCTCTCTGAGAGAATCCTTGCTTTTGGAGCTTCTTTAAGGCGGAAGAATTCCAGAAGGACGATTCCGACTTAACTGTCGAGGTGTGACATTGAAGTCGTTCGGGCAAAAAGGGAGGGATCTGCTTGGAATCTAGTTTTGAAAGCAAGTTGGGATTATTCCGCTTTCTTGAGAGGGTTTAATGGACTTCCTCAAGGTAAGAAAGTTTCGTGGCATTGCCAAGTTGAAGGGGAGGAAAGATCCGGATCAGGAGCGGGGTCAGTTGCTCTCCGAGCCAGAGGAGCCGAAAGATGAGAGTTTGGATACAATGTCGAAGCCACCTGCTGCCGATCCTGCTGCGGACGGGGGGGAGGATGAGGATGATGACGATTTCATCACGAATGAGGTGAAGAGGCGGCTGAAGGAGCTGAGGAAGAACAGTTTCATGGTGCTTATACCAGAAGAAGGGAATCCGGAAGAGGAGGAGGAGGAGGAGGAGGAAGAGGAGAGTAGCTCGAGCGGATGGAGGGAATCAGAAGTAGGGGATGGGTATCCATGGTGCGGGTTCGACACATTGTATGACGAGTACTGTGAGCGGATGCTGTTCTTTGATAAGCTGATCGCCCGCCACCTTAAAGAAGCTGGTATGGTCTCAATAGCTTAGTCGATGACTGCTTTCCTGTTGACTGTCCATCGTTGATTGCATGTTTCCTACAGCAATGATGTTCTCCAGGAAATTTGTTTCTTGAACTCAGTTATACAAGTAAACAACTTTATCCGTCGAATGACTTCATATTGCTCTTCATCTATGCATCAACTTGTTTGTTCCTAAACTCGGTAGCTGCTTAAGTTGTTCTAGTGGCATATACTTTTGATTCTAAATTGTAATTGGTGTGAGATATTTCTTCAGATTCTGTAAGCTGATGAGATGCATGATTTGTCAGGATCTAAGGGGACTCTAGGGCGTTCACCAAGAAGTTTGTCGAAGAAGTTATCCATGGGTCTTCGTAACCTTTCATTCAAGAAGCAAGATGAACATCAAGAGGACTCTGAAAACCTGCAGCAACCGCAGGAAGAGAACCCATCCCTGAATCTTGAAGCTGCTTATGTTGCTCAAGTTTGTTTGAGTTGGGAGGCGCTTCATTGTCAGTACATGCAACTGAGCCAGAAGGCTTCACGTCAGCCTGGAAATGATGCCTCCTACAGATATGCTGCTCAAGCAATTCAGCACTTCCAGGTTCTGTTGCAGAGATTTATTGAGAATGAGCCATTTGAACAAGGATCCAGGATGGAGATATATGCCCGTGCTCGGCTTTTACTACCTAAGTTGCTTCAGATCCCAAATCTTCTAGGTAAGTTATAATATTCAGAGGATCATAAATAAATCAAACTCCTCTTCAACTGTTGTTGTTCAATCAAAATTCAAAGGGGTCAGTTGACCCACAGTTGACTGAAAGCCTACCTGAGTTGGTAAATCCCAAACTAATTCTGTGAATTTAAGGAATCTCTGCTTTATACTTGATGATATCTTGCTAAAGTAGTATCAATTGGGTCTATATTTGATAGAAATTAACTAATTGCAGAAAAAAAAATCAAAGTTGAATTACACTGACATAAGAGTATCTTTTCCTCTTCTGATCACTTGTTATTACTGCATAAGGAAAAAGTCTCATGGATGGATTAGTCTTGGTCGATTTACTCTTGGAAATGAAAAAAGGATATAATCTGATAAATTGTTGTCGATTGTGATTTACATTTATTAGGAACCAATGACCAAATGGCCCTGTAACTTGAAAGCAGTGAGCCTAGCCATGTAATGTCAAGTGCTTAAACCAAAATTATTAGTCTACTACTTGGCCTTCGGTTGGCAACAAAATGGTATATTTGTAAACTTTCCAAGTTGGCTCATGTGTTTCTCTATTTTTCTTCAGGTTAGTACCATATTTAAACTCTATAGAGATCTGGACTGTAATAGTGTGATTTTCTGCTGTATATAGTCTTCTAATCAGAGTAAGGAATATTGTACAGGGACACTTTGATTCTGTTATTCTGTTTAATTATTTGCTTTCCCCATTTCAGGTATGGATCAGAAAGAACACGTGGAGGATGATTCAGAGGAACCAATTCTCGCCACTGACCTCATTAAGATAGTAGAGGGTCCAATCTTAACGTTCCGCCTTTTTCTGAAGATGGACAAGAAAAAATCAGGTGGCTTCTTTCGAGCTCACAGTCCTCAGAGTTCCCTTCAGCAAGTGCAGGCATCACTTGAAAAGGTATGTCACCTGTTGATTTCTCACACGAGCTTCATCAGTACATGTCCTCTTATTATTTTGTATTCCAGTAAAAATAATACACTTGGGATGTTTTTCAGGCCAAGAATTACCAATGCTGCTTTTCCATATATTGGTTGCTTGAGCTTAAATGGTAGAAATATGATTTTATCACACTGTTTTCCGAGTCATTTTGTATGCCTGTCATTTGGTGATCCTCAAAGCAGTTCCTCCTAGATTCCCTGCTTTGATTCAACAAAATGAATTTGTGAACACATTATGTTTTTGTCACGTCTAATGAATTATATAATTATGAGACCAAGTCAATGCCTTCTGCATGCAATTTATATTAAGATGCGTGACCGCGTGCCAGATGATTTGGAAATGGACAAGAATGATGATCCTGATTTTCTTTTGTGTGGCCATCATCAGCAACCATAAGATCTAACTGTTCATTTTTTCTATAACAAATTTGGCCTTTAGCCTTTAGGATGGTTAATCATTACAAGTGTATAACGATGTGAGTAATTAGTTGGTTACCACAGCTTTGAACCTACAGCATTATATACTACACACCGAAAACACTATATGAATCGAGCGTTCAATGATTTTGAACTGCAGAAGGAGATCAAGGTAAAGGAACTATTCAAGAAGAAGCAAGGATGGAAGAAGAAAACCTGGCCAGCGACCATGGAGGAAGTGGACTTGCTTTTTGCTCTCATCGACATCAAAGTCATATCAAGGGTTCTGAGGGCGGCACAACTCACCAAAGAGCAGTTGTTATGGTGTGAAGAAAAAATGAGCAAGCTTGATCTGTCAGATAACAAGCTCTGCAGAGTCGGCTCCCCGCTCCTCTTCCCGTGCTGATGGTGCACTTCACCTTTTCTCCTCTGCTTCAATTGGAATTAACAGACACTACATCTGCAATCTGATGCGTCGAATATATGGGTAAAAGCATCTATAAATAATCTTGTCCATCTCTCTAAGGTTCCTCTTGGATCATTACCCTCTTGCAGACTATGCAAGAGGTAAACTGCTCTCAAGCATTTTGGCTGGATCCTGATGTTACTAAAGCCACAATATTTGAATGATCAGCATTATTCTCTCTAAAGCATGAAATTGACAAGTGATCTGAGTTGGGTTGCATGAAATCTACGTGGATTCTCTTGCTGTAATTGATGTTTTTTTTGGGAGCTTTTGGTTCTGCTAGACACCGAGAATATTAGAAAATTTAACCTTTGTTCCTCTTCTACGTTTTTGATTCTGATTCTTTCTTAGGTGTCCTAATGTTGCTGTTGATCCACAGAGGTCTCATGTCATCTGTCCCTCCCACTGCATGCTGTGGAATCTTTGCACCTCGTCTCACTGTGTTTCCAAGTGTTGTTTGGAATTTGGATCACCGGCAAGCAGTCACTTGTACTTTAGTATTCACGGCAAATCAACAACTTGCAGTTTTGTAGTCTGTGGATCCAACCCAAATGTGCATTATATACAAGTCTAATCGTGATCACTGATGCATGCAACTTTATCTATGTAGAAAAAGTATTTTTGGTGAATCAAATCATGACCATTAAGAAGATTAAATTATATTAATAGCAAGCTAAAGATCGTTTGCTCCGTAAGAATAGCAAGCTCCAAAAATCCTCATGACAACAAAAAAAATTAGTAGAAGAGGCCGCTGAACAAGCACAGATGTCTGCAAAGCATTCGGAATTACTGCGTTCCCAATCTTGAATGCAAACTCCTCGTGAACAATCGAGCCACTGTCATTAACTTTTAAAGTTTGTTTTTGCCTGAGCCTTCGCATCAGCCAATAGAAAATGAGAGGGGGTTAGTGACGAGCAAACGTGACACAAATCGTCCCTGTTCTTATGCCGAAGCATGAAACATCAGGATGATCGAGTAAGTAAAATAGAACACGAACAAGTTTATTGTTGATAAGACACTTTCATATGCTTTGAACAATTCGCGATAAGAGATGTCAGACCAACTCGTCATATGTAAAATCTCAACACACAGTTGCAAATTTGTTGTTGATATTTTTAAATTAAAAAACATAGAAAATATTTTTAACGTATAAAAATAAGTTGTTTACTTTTTCCTTACTTTTTCTTTCTCTAAATTTAGAAGCTCACTGGTCATATAGCCCCTTTTTTTTTTACTATTGCCAATCACTTAAAAAAAATAAAATATATATTATTTTACTATTTATAACCCTAATATTATTAATTTTATTTTTTTTCATCTTCACAACCACTAAACTTATTAGTTGTAATTATAAAATAAATAATAATTATAAAAATAATAATTCCTATATTTATTATTATAAATATAATATAAAATTAAAATTAAATTTAAATTTAAAATTAAAATTAAAAAATTATAAAATAATGATTCCTATATTTATCACATTTTCTTGAATTTCTTAGTTAAATTAAGTAAAAAAATTATTGCCTAGTCAGCAATGATGATTTGTGAGTTGCGCCTTAATCCAAGCAAGAGTAGGCTCGATCGCACCACGCCTCCTCTTCGGCGTGGTACATACATGAAAACCCTACCTCAACGGCAAGGATCAGATTAAGCTAAGCATCCCATACTGATCCAAAAAATCCTCATACATATAGATAGCCTTTGATGCAGGACGTGAGCTTAGCTTAGAAATCCTGAGTTGGGGGCCGTTTGGGATGGTTTGGCTCGAGAGGAAGTTCTCCAAAAGACCTGAGTTACAGATCCAATTGGCAGCTCACTTGGGGCAAATCCTTCCGACAAGACAACAGTAATCCACATACCAGTCAGTATAGTCCATGGAAATAGTCAAGTCCCACACATCAACCTGGCCGTGCAAACCTTGAATATATAGAGATATGCTTAACAGTTAATGAGATTTGGGATCACCCTATGCTCATTAGCTTTGTTCATAGCGACCATCCACAAGCTCATGATACGCTCCTTAAGCGGCCAAACTAATCAAAGAGGGAGAAACCCATATCGTCGTCGCTCTCCTCTTTCTCTTCTTTCTTCTCCTCAGCGGGAGGTGCCTCGGGAGCAGCAGCACCGCCACCAGCTGCAGCACCAACTGAGGGGGCACCACCTCCGATGAACGCCCCACCGCCACCACCTCCGCCAATTATTACCTGTACCAGGTAAAACATGACTTATTTAATATCAGGCCATCGCCACAGTACATCGATATGGTAAAAAAGACCCACCCGCTGACAACTAGCATTCAAGAAATATTAGCGTTACTCTCCAAGGAGCCACAAACATGAAGATAAACAAAGGTGTGTATCCACACCGTCATCAAGCTTTAATGTTGCTAACATGATTAGCATACACTGATACACATACAAGAACAAGGTACGAGAAAAAGATTAACCAGGTTGCAAGACATTAATAATTCATTGAATGATATTACTACTTTAGAAATATATTATTGCCACATTTCTTACTTTGAGACCTCCGATCGATAGTTGGATACCACAGTCCATGACATGAAGCATATGTAGGAATGCAGTAACTAGCTACTAAAATTAGCAAAACAACATTCAAAAAAGAGAAGACCCAAGAGTAGTCGCTATCTTTTCCATTACAACATAAAATGACCCACAAAACACTGAATGAATGATGTGCAAAAAACATAGATATTTCGACAAAGAATGCTAAACCAACTTCTAGACCTTTCAGACAATGTTCCATTAAGAAGGTTGTGGTATGGACGGCATCTGAAGCAATTTTAAGTGGTAAGACAGAAGGATCCATGATATATCATCAATGATAATAGAAACATAATTTTTACAAAAATAATTAAAACTACCAATTGGAGTCTCACACATGATTATGCAGATCAAATATGCACCTATTATATATTTCACATATTCAGTAACGCCACACATTAACGGCATCCATGTATGCAATTGCATAATGTTGCTTTCAGGAGCCATCAATTCGAGGCATCTCCTGTATCAGCATTACATGGAGCAAACTTCACACGTGAAAAAAACTACATCAAACATCAACTCTCTTTAACTTTGACAAAATCTCAAAACTGTGAAAAAAGTATAAAACCAAGAAAAAGACACATTTACTACACCATTACATGACAGAAGAACTGATCAACTTTATGCTCCTAATGATAATCTCCATCCCGTTATCAAAATGGCTAATAGCACATAAAGCAAAAAATTGATGAATTATTGGAAATCAAATGACACCAATTAATGGCAATTTAAAACAAATATCTACATCAAACAACACCGAGTTAGACAAAATAAATAAGGCATCTCACTACTTGGGAAGACAGACCAAGTGGCATCAAGTCCGTTACTAGTTGGAATGCCTGTACCGAAGGAGACTAAGTAAATTTACTCCAACAGCCGACCACCAGATCCACACTCTTGACTACCAAGAAATAAAATCGAAGTAATAGCTCATGAAGCGCATCGCTAAGAAAATCTTCAACCGCAAAACATGGATCCTTGCATCCCTACTCCGTCGTAGCTTACCACCTTGGCACATAGATGCAAGCACAAGCACACCTTAACTATAAGAGAACATGTCTATATAGAACCTCAATCAAATCAGCCAAAGGAAGTCACTTGAAGATCGAATCTGAGTTCTTTGCTGATACTGTTGATGATTTTCTTGACTGGTATGGTTGATTGTAGTTTGATTATAATTAGCCATCAAGACAATATTTACCATCTACAACTAGCAATTAATATAGGATTCATGCCTATTCTGGTCTCTATTATAATGACTGTATTTTTACTAACAATTACAAAGAAAAAGGAGACAGAAAGCCATTATGGTGAAACTCCAACGAAGTCAGGAGGCCAAAGATAAGTCCAAATCAACAGCGAGATTTAGCGGAGGATCTCAAACCTGGAACACAGCGGATGTAGGGGAGACCATGGAGAAGGAGGATTGAACCCCACCGGACGAGTCGACGGCCAGCGCGGCTTGCACGAGCTGCCGCTGGAGGGCGAAGGTCGAAGCGGCCGAGCCCTCGAGGTCACCGGAGAGCTGCTTCGCGCTCCACTCCCCACCGGAGCTACGGCACACGAAAGTGAACACGCCCATTCCTCTCCTGCAGCTGCTGTTTCTCCCTCGCGCGCCGCCACCCAAAACCCTAACCCTAACCACGTCGCTGAGCTCTCGTTTTCGCTTTTATAGTGCGGAAATAATTACTGATGGACGAAAAAGCCCATCTACCTATGGCCAATCACCCGATATACCACGTGCGACGCACGTGCAAGTATATTTGATGCAGTGTCATATTACTAATTAAAATCATCAAAGTCATAATACACCTCTATATTATTCGTGCGTAAAGGTTCAGCATAGTTGTAAACTTACTCAAGTCAGTTCTTATGTCTCTTTAAGAGGATAATTTTACGAGGAATTCAACAAACATTTGATGTGCAAAGAAAAAAATAATAAAAATAAAAATTTTAAAAAGTAAATCGTAAGTTCATAAATAATTATTCACTCGGTATCGAGTGCATCAAGAGTTGATTAAATTCATAAATTCATATATAAAGATTTTGATTGACTCATAAATAAAAGCATATTATTAATATGAGGTTATATATTTTGAGTGCAACTTGAAAGTTTTGAGTTGTTACTTCTGTTTGTGTGGATATGTTAATTGTGTAGTTTGTAGAATAAAATTGATGCAAATAAGGGTCCAAATGTCAGAAGAAAACTTATTATATTATTATGACATTTTGCATGTGCTTAAAATATTGTCATTTATAGTTGGCTTTAGATGTCAATTTACAAATGATTTTGTATTCTTTGCTTATAATATTTTTGTCTATACTTATATGTTGTAAATACTGTAGTTTCTTATAATAATGACAAGTATGATCAATTTTTCATAGAATTTGTCTTAAAAAAGCAACTGCATATGATTTCTTTAGTCAACACAAATATTATCTCGTCAAATTGGCCACCAAAAATGCTGAGAATGTCTATGATTCTCATTGCTCGACCACCGAATTATATTTCTTAATTTATAAATTATTTTCTCATCAATTTTCTTATAAAAATAAGTTATTTTATATTGTGAATTTAGTGAGATTTATCTCTTCTAGATTTATTTCTTGTAAAAATACCGGAAACCTACATTTTTCTTAATAAATATATGAAACTAAATTCTAAATTTTCTCTGAAATAACAAATTTGTAAATGCAACACTTACAAGTGCGGAAGGATATGTAGATGTCAATACCAAGCAACCGTCTTGGTTAAGAAGAATAAGGAGATTTCCTTGTAAGAGGAATATCTAACTCTTAGGCAATGATCTTGTTATCATGTAAACTAGTTTATGTTAGCGTAAAATCTATAATAATGTTATCTATAATGAAAAAAAAAATTAGGTCATGATTAAAATAAAATAAAATTAAATATAATAATATTATGATGAATACTTTTTATTATTATTCAGTAGAATAAATCTTATCAGATCTATAAACATATCATCATCAGATCTGAGATATCAATCTGCAATGAGAACTAGATATTACTTTTCCTCTCTTTGATTGATGGATTAGGGAGATTGAGAAAAACATTAATCTCTAACTATATCGAGATATGTTTATTTAACTCCTAGAGGTTTTGTTTATTTATAAGCGAGAATAGAGAATCTATGATAAGAAATTCTATTATAACATGAACTTCTTTTCTACTGGATAATAATCATAATCAGAATCTAATCATATTTATAATATATATTACTTAACTAAATAGAACTACATAATCTAACAATTTATGCTTAATGTAAAATTTCAAGAAAATTATAGAGCTTGAGAATGATAGGATAGAATACCTTATTATATTAGGGTTTAGGGAGTCTATCAACGAAGGACTCAATGCCAAGCCTATCAAGTACTACAATATCATTCTTCAAGCTGATGGCTTGGATTCAGCATCAAGAATTGGAGCAGCAGTCTTGAGATGCACCCAAGCCTAAAGATCCCAAGCGATGTGTTGCTTGCTTCCCCATCACATCACAGCAACTCCTCCTCCAACATCCACAAAACACTGAACCTGTCTCAAACATGGGGAAGATTACGAGTTAAGAGTATGCCCCCCAAATCCTTTTACTCCATTCGATTAGCTTTGGGGGGGGGGGGGGGGGGGACGGAGATCGTGTCCCCATAAACTCCACGCTATCACATGCTTTACCAGTGAACGAGTGATATCTACTGCTGCACATACGCATTGCACCACAGCTGAGAGGACCTTCAAATCGACGTAGCAAGCGGACACCATCATGTGAGTCAAATCCTCGGAGATACAGCCGGCTAAAGTCCTCCTCCTTGTTTCCCACTCGAGCAGTACCCCCCAAGCGCTAAAGTTAACGTGTGTGTTCTTAGTTTATTGTGGTTCTCCCAAATCAATGCGCTAATCCTGCCAAGCACATGCACGAGATCTCTGTCATTTATGCCACCAACCTTACCTTCTCTTAATCTATCCCAACCTTCATCCCACCATAAATCGTTGCCAATCCAAGCCAAAATCTCCGAACCGGGTTTATTGTTCGGCTCGATCGATTTCGAGCCGCTCCATCCGCGTCAGAATCTGTCAGATAAATGTTCCCGAACCGGGTTCAGTAGTCGGACCGATACCCCACGGGCGGCTCGATTTCGAGCACCGCCCGCGACGGCTGAAGCGCCGTCCGCTGCGGAATCTGCCAGTAAGACGACTCCGATTCGGCTGTTATCCACGAAACTGCCCTTACATTCTCGTGAAGTAGGGTGTAATTGTAATTGACTCGAAAGCGGAGGGTAATTTATAAGCTGTCAGGTGTGAGCTCACACCCCGAGGTCCCAACGGCCACAACTTGCTACTACCGGTCATTTCGGCGGACTAATTTTCTCGAGCAATTAAATCAATTGACTATTATTTAGTGGCTATTTGCAATACAAAAATAAGATCGGAATAAATAACACGAAAAGGGGTACGATGGTATACGGCAGTCGTCCCTCCGAGCGGTCCAAATCCGCCAAAACCAATGACAAAATCTCAAGTTGGGCGAACTGTGTACGGACCGGTCTCGTCCTCCGATAAAGCTAAAATTGATGTATACGGTAATAATTATTACTATTTTCATGAGTCGATCGAAGATGGTGGATGCTTCCTTGCGAGGGCTTTGATTTGTCAACGTTCATGAGGAATTATATCGATGAAATTACAGTAAAGTTGATTACAGAGTATACGCATGCATGTACAAAATGTGCACCATGAAATAATACCAAGGTAGGAATGCATGACGGAGATCAATTAGGACCTCCAAAGTGTGCAGCTTATACCTTTAATGTGTCTCAATAAACGAGCAAACTGACAGCCTGATCTCAAAGATTCAGATCTTAGCTTTTTCCAGTTGAATAACAGCAAATCTAGATTTAAATCATGCAGTAAATCCTCACAAAATCTACATGGGTCGTCCAGTATATTCCTCTCATATTTTTTGGAACCTCCCTTCACCTTCTCTCTCTCTCGTTTTTAATGGAGAGACTGCACTAGGTTGTAGCCTCGAGGCTCATCTTTTCCTATAAAGTACAGCCAACCTCCCATCTCATCCTTTACCGTGTTCTCTTCCTTTGTCCTCCTTCTTCTCCTTTAGCTTATTGTATTTTCTTCCTTTCTCCTTCTTCTCCTCCTCCTCCTGTAGCTTTTCCTGTGCTTTCTTGGTTTCTCTTCTGTCTCCTTTGGTTTCCCTGTGGTCTCTCCGTTCATGTACTATTGAGTGAGTGCAGCATATTTTGGGAGAGAGAGAATGAGGACAGCCATGAAGAAAGTGGAGAAGATCCGGCAGATCGTGCAGCTGAAGCAGGTGATGCGGCGGTGGAGGGCACTGAGTCTTCGGCGCCACGGCGGGGAGGCTAACAAGGCGGAGGGCGAGGCAGGGTCGGGGAGGCCCGTCCGGTCTGGGTTCCTGGCGGTGTACGTGGGGCCGGAGCGTCGGCGGTTCGTGATCCCGACCCGGTTCCTCAACCTGCCGGTGTTCGCCGCCCTGCTGCAGCGGGCGGAGGAGGAGTACGGGTTCCCCCCCGCCGGCGGTCTGGCCCTCCCCTGCGACCCGGCCTTCTTCAGGTGGGTGCTCGACGCGCTCGACCGGGACGAGCCCCGGCTCGGCTCCCTCAGCCTCGAGGACTTCTACACCCTCTTCGCTGACCTCGGCGCCGCCGCCGCTTCCCCATGCCGCGAGCCCGTCGCTTACAACGGCTTCTCCCCTCTCCTCCCCAAGACCAAGGCTCGATAACACGCAGGCCTTTCTCTCGATCTTCTTCCTTCCCCTTGAAGTTTTTGTACAGGTGAAGTGGCAGTAGATGAGAAGTAAGTGGCGTTCGCTAAGATTTCATCCATGGATCCTAAAAATGTGGGACTCATACGCGATGTGAGTCTTCCCTCTCTCTATCTCTCTCTCTCATATAAAAGAGAACTGAATCCAACTCCAGTCTTTTTAGCCTTGATCATGGAGTTGTATGAGGTTTATGGGGGAGGTCATAACCTGGAATCTAAATCCACGATGATCCTGTTGCTGATGTTGAGGCATGACATGATCTGTACTGAGAATTCAATGCAATTCGAAGCTGAAACTGCTGTTGTCTTTCATGCAATTCAGATGCACATTTCTTCCTGTTATGCGTTTGCTATGAATATTTTGAGATCCATGTATTCTCTCTTGTGCACGAATGTGAGGTGGTCGATGCTGCGTCCAGAAAATTACAAGGAATTGCACTGAGAATGAGAAGGGACAATACATGTTAACCTTTTTATCACCATTATTTCATCTAAAAACTTGAAATATCCCTCTGAAATTTGTATCCAACGAAGATATATACATCATTTTGACAGGTAATCTCGAAGATATATATCATTTTGACCACTTATTTTATTCCTTTGATCATTAAGAATCTTCATATCATATAACGAAACTGGCAGTGGTGGGTCAGGATCACCTCCAATCATTGCGCTGATTAATACTTTGATCACATCACTCATATTCAAGATGATCAAAGTGATGAAGATAACGCATCCATTCATCCATATTAAGTTGTCTTTGCTTGCGTTCTCTTGTGATGCAGCACGATGTCTTCGTCCATCGGACCGCCGTGATCAGACCAAGCAAGCATTAATGTGTGAACATGGTTCCTTGTTTTCAGCAATGATGTGATATCTGAAGACCTTAGCCATGACTTTTCTGAGTTGCAGCATTCCTCGTCAACTTCGTTGGTGATGTTGCTTGTTGCTTGCTCTTTGCTTGATTGACTATGCCGAGCTTGCTACAGTTGTAGGGAAGATCGATGATGGCAAATGAACACGAACATGGTGGAGGCTTGCCCCACCTCGTCTGCGCCCACAAGGGGAAGGTTGTGATGGGCACCAATCACTACAGGTATCAGCATCTTCTTGAGAGTGATGCATCTTTTCCAGCTCACCGTGGTGATGGCTCTCTGCATTCTACCATAATATATAAATATATTGTACATAAAGCCATTTTTGAATTTTGCATATAGTACTCATGCTTGTCTCAAAAGTAAATATTAATTCTCAATGAATGTTTGGTGTTTGTTGATAGATAGCTTTTCAGATGTTTGTCATTAGTGATAATTCCAAAAGGAAGTAGTCATTTGATTGGTTGTCTTCCCTACTTTCCACTTGTTTTGATCATACCATATGTAACTTTTTTTATTCTAAAAAAAAAAAATACTCAGTGCACGAAACTCTCGCCAATGCAAAGTATGATTAATGTACCTAAATTTAGAATTTTTTAGATAAACACATATACAAATATATACATAGACACACACACATAATATATAACTTACATGGATTGAATTCTCATGAAAAGTATAAGGGTGACATCACATCTTTTGATGAATGAAATATAGATCTCTTATATTAATTATCCTACAAACTCATAACCCATAATTTTTTAAAAGGGTTACTCCATGCACCTAAATATTTTGTATGACATTTATTTTAAATATAAAGATGATGGATAGCTTAGTCCACACATACCTTTCTTTCATTTTTCTTGGTAAAGTGAAAGTAGACTTGAATTATTTGGAATGATCTTCATGGGATAAGATCATTATCCTCAACAGAATCTGAACTTGGGATTGCGGTGGGAAAAAAAAAAGGGTTCTGTCATCCTTTGTGGCTCCACAAAGCTTTTGAAGATGAAGAAATTGGTGGAGGTCTTCTTCTTCCCCTTTCCTTTACCCTTTCAGCAAAACAAGGAAAACAGATGCAGAATTCAAATGGATGTTTACCAGAAAAGCTGAGCCCTGCTCCTCCTCCATGTTCAGCACAAACACCAATGTGCATTGAGACTGGTTGCAACTTGAGCACACATCTCCACCCTCACTGAGCTGTGAATAATGCTGTGTTTCTTCCTTCTTTCTTGCCCTCTGACCTGTGTGTTTATTCAGCTTCCTCAGTAACAACAGTGAAAAAGCTGCCAATGCCTTGAGATTCTCAGGACACTTTACATGGATAACGAAAAATATTGAAGACAGCAGACCTGCTCTCTGGACTGAACAATAGTTTTGGGAATAGAGTACAGTAGCATTTGTTGTCACTGTCCTTGTTGTCCAATCCAACTTGAAAGAAGGAGAGAGATGCAAGTTCCTATAATCTTGTTTTTAGAATGGTGAATCATTCATTGTGCCTCAAAAAGATAGAAGACTTGAGTGTGCAACTTAACCACAAACATATAAGATAGGAAGATAAACACAGTTGATTACTGAAATCTAATTGACTATATAAACAAATATATATATGAGTAACTTTTTTGTAACTTCAACATATACTACTAGTCTTTTAGTTTTCGAAACTTAAACAAATGATTACAATTTAATAGGGACTTCCAAAAGTGGCATGGGTGGGCCATATCTGGGTCGATCGATAAGATGGGCCCACACCGTGAACGGTTCTGATTGCATGAGGCGTCACGTTGCGCACGCTGCTTCCGTTCCGGCCTACAAGCGAAAAACGCCGAGACGGGTGGGGCGCAGAACAGACGCCGTGTAGATTACCTGTACCATAACATTCAGGAAACACGACTTTCCCCGGAAGCCCAACTCGCTTGGTGAGCCCTCGAAACCGATGGGCCCAAGCGTGGGGGAATACAAATCCTGAACTGTGAGCGCGCTTTTTCAGGTGATCCGAGCTCGTGGCGATAAAGCGGAAAGCACCGTCTTCGGTCCGCAACGGCCACGTGAAATGCGCTGCCAACAATTTCCCTGTAAATACCCAACTGTGCCCCCGTGAAACCGACTGCACAATATACTCACCGCACTCCGCTCGCGGAATCCCTGATAGCCGAAACCTAAGCGCGTCCTCTCGGCCTCGATTCCTACCCCATTGCCTCCTCTCCGTCGAATCTCTGCGCACGTCGATTCCTTCGCTGCTAGGGCGGATGGACATGTCCAGGACCACTTCAAGGTTCAGTTTCGCGACCAATTGCGGTCTCTTTCCGGTGAAATGCGGGAATCTCCGTAGGTATGCGAGAGGAGGGGGTGACCTCGTCGGCAATTCGGTCACCTTGAGGGCTTCTGGGGGTTCAAGAAGGGTGGAGTCTTTGGTCAGCAATGCGAGTGCTCGTGGGGGTGACGAGGTGGAGACCGTGGTCATCGAGAGGCCGGGCCTTGCTCCATTCCAAGTGCTCGCCGGGAGCCCCGCGCCACTTGGTGCCACGGCTTGCGATGGCGGTGTCAATTTCGCAATTTACTCCAGCGGCGCCACGGCCGCGGCGCTGTGCCTTTTCACGCTCTCTGATCTGACAGCTGTAAGCTCTTCTGCTTTACATTGATGGGGCTTGTTCCTTGCAGAGGTTGAATTGACTTACTGGTTATGCGTACATATTGATCCAAAAGTTTTCATTTTTATTTTATTTCTTTCTAATTATTTGGTCCACTGCTTTTGGGTTCATTTTTCGTCCAAATGAAGGTAATTTAGAGAGCAGAATTCTCAGCTTAAATTGTTTATAATTTTTTCATCCATAGGGGAGAGTGACTTGAGCATCATTGATAGTGTAGCATTCGTGGTAATATAGATAGTTTTCAGATACATTGGTGCTAACTAAATTGGTCAATTATGTAAATAAGCAGGTGAAATGGTATCTGCAGTTTCAATTTAGGTTGATGCACCATTCAGAGATTTTCCATTTAAAGGGAAAACTCTAACTTTTCAATATTTCTACCTTCTTCCTGGACCATCCTAATTTATAACATGAGTCACATTTTCTATCATCTACAAACCAACATTTAGTAGCTTAAGAAAGAAGATGGATATATATATTCTCTTTTATTTGTTTTATTTGGTTAGACATATACATTAGAAAGAATGTGATGATTGTTTTATTTATTTTTTAGAATTATTGTGAATTTTTTGCTTTATATGATATGACTTTCTCCCCTCTTTCTTTGCAGAACAGAGTGACAGAGGAGGTTGTCCTTGATCCTTTGATCAACAGGACTGGGAATGTTTGGCATGTTTTTCTTCAAGGGGAACTTGACGATATGGTGTATGGGTACAAGTTTGATGGGAAGCTTTCTCCTCAGGAAGGACACTACTTTGATTATTCCCGAATCTTGTTGGATCCATATGCTAAGGTTTGTTTTGTTTGTAATAACTAGCTACGCACTCTGTTTCATTCCTATATTATGCTTTTAAAGAAAAAAATTCCCTTGTATCCAAGATTTGATGTTCTGCTTGTCTCAATAATTGTCAAAAGGTGTCTCATTGTTGATTCCTTTTTTTTTTTAGGCAGTAATAAGCAGAGGAGAATATGGTGTCCTAGGACCTGGAGGTGAATGTTGGCCCCAGATGGCAGGCATGATACCAGTTTCTAATGAGGAAGTATGTATGCATATATATAAAATATACAACATATAATTTATTAAAGAAGTTTCTGTACCTTCCATCCTTTTTTTTATTTTTACAGCGCTTGATTCTTGTCTATCGCTGCTTCTTTATCATCTGAATTCCAATAACTTAAACATGATAAATTCATGGACATCAGCTTACTTTGGAAGATAAATGGCTCATCCTTGCGTTCCTGATTTCAAAACAGAAGGAACTTTTGTATTTGCTTAAAGGATATCTCTTACATAATATCGTTGTTGCCGTTTAGTTAGTCTTTATAAGCTAGGGCTTTTCTGCATAAATTCCTGTAATTATTAAGTATAGTGTTGTTTTTTTTTTAAACTTTAAAGAACATGCCTGTATGATAAGACTGGCACATGACCAACAACTTTCTTCACAACGAGAACTATAAGGCTGATTGGTGTATTGGATGATGTCTAACATAGTAACTTAATGGGTCAAGTGGACTTCAAAATGTCATATGCTCATCTCTGAATCAGCCTGGATATCTTAATAATATTGCTGATCAAGGAATTTTATGTAATGAATTAGGCATAGGCCGAAGAAGATTGAGCCATTCCCTGTACAGATGTGGTGGACTCTTTGTAACTTATTGGTCAGCCAGAAGATATTGAAGAAGGCACATGACCAGCTGTATGAATCAGCCTGGACGTTGTTAGAATGCAACTGATCAGAGACTTGTCTGTATCTCATTAGTCACAAGCAGTAGCAGCTTTAGCCATTCCATGTCCATGTCTGGTCAATTGTTTGAATCCTATTCAGGTGCTTTATGTTTTAGTCTTGATTGTCAGCTGACTCTGTTAAAGATTTATTCTTTATGTTTATATATGTTTCTTTATTCTAGTACAGTTCCAAAAAAATCTTAGTTTGATGGATATTCCATATTTTCTTGGGTGTAAGACTTGTCTGGAACTAAAAACCCAAGACTGCCAGCTCTCCCACTTGACCCCCAAAAGCAATGTAGCTAGAAATATTTTTAAAAAATTGTTATGTAAAAGTGGGATTTAGACTTGGCTTACTTACCAATCAGATAAACCTTCTACCAACTTTCTTTCTAATGTTTGCTTGCTTTATGAAGTTGATCTACTTGTATATATACATATATTTAGTATATGCAATATATGGTATCTGGGCTGGCCTAGGTTATAAAGGTGCCAGTATATGCTTGGCCAAAATTTTGACCAGGCCTTGTTACTCTTGCTCAAGCTTGGTCCTATCTAGGTTTTTCTTGTCCAAGCTTGTCTAGTTTTGGGCCAAGCTATTACGCTTGAGTGAGTAGCCAGGACATGAACAAGTGTCCAGAAAATAACACGTTCTAAATTAGCAAGAGCAATGTGAGCTTACAACTAACCAACATAATATGGTTATGATACTCAAAAGCTACAATGCTAACCTATATAATCTACCTGTATTTATATTTTTTCTTTAAATTGAAATTAGGTCCATGACTTCCATCATGGATTAACTGATTCCAACACCAGTCGATGGCTGCAACAGTGTGGTATCTGGATTGTACAACGTATCGAGTATTGATACAGGTTGGTGCTGATCAGTGCCAGATATACTGACAAAGAGAGTGAGAGAATGGGGAGGAGGAGGTGAGGTGGCACAATGTGGATATGCAAAGAGGTGTAACAATGGCAGCAGCAGGGAGGAAGCAGCAAAATGACGTGGAGGAGAAGAAGTAGAGCTATGGAAGAAGAAAAAGAGATGGAAAAAAGAAGGGTTGGGAACAGGTAGCGAGCGCCAAGCGATAGGCTCACGCTCACCATCCAATATAGTTGAACACCAGTAGGCTTATCGGACGGTAAGCTTGGTTTTGGATCAGACTAGGTGACTAGTACTGGTAAGCTGAATTTCAGATCAGACTGGGCATAGTTGTTCAATATTCTTTATCAGACAGGTAAAACCATATGATTGAGATATAAATTTCCATTATTTCAATTTTCTGAATATGTTTTATTTCTCGAGCTTACATTTTCATGAATATTCTTAATGTTAATGTGCTTTGGTCTATTACATTATGCATCTAAGTTGATAAAAAGAATTCTTTTATTTTCTTAGTTTTGACCTTTGTCTTCTAAATCTGTCTTTTCTATTTTCAGTTCGATTGGGAGGGAGATTTACCTCTGCAGTACCCTCAAAAGGACCTTATAATTTATGAGATGCATGTGCGCGGCTTTACAAAGCACGACTCTAGTGAGACTGATTCACCTGGAACCTATATTAGCGCAATAAAAAAATTGGACCATTTGAAGGTATATATTATGGTTAATGTTTAGGTTTATATATTTATGTAAAGCTGGTCTATGCCTTTGTTCTTGTGTCACATATTATGAGTGTTACTTTTTTGTCATTAATTTAATATGCAAATGGATGCATACATATAAACTAGTTCTAATAATACACATAAGTTTTTATCAATTTTATACCTTGAAGTTTCAAAGACGATCATAACTTGGCAGGTGTTGATTTAGACAACCTAACCTACATGTTATGCCATATAAGATTGTTCATAGTAGAACATGGCGAGGCTTAAATGCTTAGCAACAGAATTGGGTCAAATTATTAAAACAAGAAACTGAAGAACTTAAACAGACTGAAAGTATTCTACATTAGGAAAGCATGTGATAGATTTTTCTTGAAAATCTTGGATTAAATGAGAATAATAGCATACATCACTTTTATCTTATCTTGTTTATCTTTTTTTTTTTTCCCAAGCTCATCATGTTGGTTCTTGAGCTTTTATTTTCAGTATTATAATCTTAGCATTTCTTTTCTCCCACTTCCAGGGTATAACTACTAAATAAACCTCCTATTTTAAACAGTATAGTGGATTCAGCAGTCAGCATTAATATGTGAGAAAAACATGGTGGCATTCCTGCATTTCTATGAAAGAGTACAAAGTTGGATACACTTAGAAATGGATGTTATACACTAAGAAATGTTATAAACATTCATGGATACACTAAATTTTCAGTGGTAATTTTGTGCCATATTTGCCTTCATTAACAGTAATTATTAACTGATGGAACCAGTACTTGTGTAAGTTATACACATCTGGGGGGTAAACTTTTTGGTGTCTTGAAGCTTCTGAATTTTATATTTAAGCATGACAATTGTAGGCAATTAGTGGTTTCACTACTATTTAAAATGGAGTATAAATTAAAACCTGCAAAAATATCTCCATCTACAATGCACAACACGTGTGTATTTGCCAAAAAAGAGTGTTTATTTGAAGGATTTTCTTAAAATATGAAAAGTAGGCGGTGTGTTTAATTATATGGTTTACAGGATTGATGCTGAAACCGACACTGTTGACCACTTCATCATATTGTTTGAAGTACATTATCATACAGATTATATCTTACAACTAGTTTTCTGAACTTTGGCTGATCATTGAAAACTCTACAGGAATTGGGAATCAACTGTATAGAGTTAATGCCATGTCATGAGTTCAACGAGCTGGAGTACTTCAGCTACAATTCTGTTCTTGGCGAGAATAAGTATGTAAGCTTGACTGCCGTAAGTTATAAATAATTTATTATTTAAGCAAACAGTGTGGTACAATTAGATGTGCTCTAAAATGCATCCACCGTGGAGAACACATTTTATCTGCATGCAGAAAAAAGTGGATTAGTGCCTTTGCATATATTATCCTACTTTCTCGATAAAAATTGTCTTCTTAAGTAGGGCCATGACTAAGAATTCTTATACTGAGCTTGAGTAACACTTGATACGTTCAAAATAAAAACTGGTCTTGTAAATGTGTTTTCTTTAACCTTCCATTTGGTAATTCTCAATTTGCAGCTCCTTGATTTAATTTGTTTGATAATTTAAATTAAACATTCCTAATCTGGTATCGTCGTCCAAAGAGTCTCATTGTTAGAGCTTTTTCAAGTGGGTGAAACTTTGCATTTTAAGATTTCATGTTTGCCAGTTTTTCTTCACAAGTTATTTGTCTAAATAACTTAAATGTTTTTCTTCAATGCTATATTTGCCCATCTAGATCTTGGGAATTCTCATTGTTTGAAAATGTTTATTTTTTATCTCAGGCTGAACTTCTGGGGTTACTCTACTGTCAACTACTTTTCACCCATGATAAGATATTCATCAGCTGGTTTGGCTAACTGTGGCCGTGATGCAATAAATGAATTCAAGACTCTCATTAGAGAAGCTCATAAGCGAGGAATTGAAGTAATCAGCACGTTGACACTCATATTACTTAGTATTGTATAGCATCCAACATTTTTCTGATACAATTTGCTTCAGGTACTTTTGGACGTTGTTTTCAATCATACAGCTGAAGGGAATGAGAATGGTCCTATGATTTCATTTAGGGGCATTGATAACAGCACATATTATATGCTTGCACCAAAGGTTTGCTTCCACAGTGACATTATTTATTTCCTTCTTACCAGAACTGGTGAAACAGAATATGAGAAAAATTCTCTAGAAGAATTAACATTTGTGCTGATTAAAGATCAACCAGATTTTCACTACTTAGATGCCTTATTTTTTGACAGGGTGAGTTTTACAACTATTCAGGTTGTGGCAACACCTTCAACTGTAATCATCCGGTGGTTCGTCAATTTATAGTTGACTGTTTAAGGTAGACAGACGGGTTTATCCTTTTCAAACTATGCAACTTAATTATGTGCTTATCTGTAATACACAATTGGACAGGATGAATGATTCTTAAAGTTATGAAATTTCTGATATAGTGTAGCAGTTGCTTATGTATTTTTATTGCATTCTCCTAAAATTTGCTTGCTCTAGTTGATGTCAATTGGCTCAATTCCATTAATGACCCATTATATAAGTCCCTGAAATTTTCCTCTTCATCTACTCTTTGATCTTCTAGCTTCTTATCATTCCTTGTTCTCCACTGTTTCACATTGTTAAATTCTCCTTTGAGGAGGTCTTACTAACTGTTATTCTCTTTTGCTATGTAATTTGTTTGCTTACATTTTCCTGTGCATAGTTGATGTATTGTATTTCCTTTTAAGGAGATAATTTCAGTATATTATTTACAATATAACCCCTTTGATGTTTAGCATGTTACATATAAAGACCATTTAGAAATTATAGAGGTTGTGATCACTAGAAAACTTTCATGGTAGGAAGTCCTCATAATTCTGCAGATTTTGTAGGTGAACCAAAAGTTGAAGTTGCAGACATGAGAATGGATTTTCATTAGAATCTTACCTATTAAAAATTACCACTTTCTGAAATGCAATTTCTGGAATGCTGTTCCTGTGGATAATTTAGTTTGTAGATACATCTGATAAAATCAGAGAACATAGAATAGGGAGTAGAATTCCTTTCTTTTTTTACCATCTCTAACAGGATTAAAAATATTTATCATTCTTTTATTCCACCTGTCACTGCACCTTGATATTGATTATCTTTCTGTTGTAGATATTGGGTTACAGAAATGCATGTTGATGGATTTCGCTTTGATCTTGCATCTATTATGACCAGGAGTTGCAGGTTGACCTCTTTGCACTGCTTAACTCTATCCTGTTTTACATAGCATCTCATGTTTCAAATTGTTTCATGAAGCCTATGGGATCCTGTGAATGTATATGGAAATCCCATAGAAGGTGATATGGTGACAACTGGAACTCCTGTTGGTGGTCCTCCACTTATTGAAATGATCAGCAATGATCCAATTCTTTGCAAAGTCAAGGTAATTAGCTGATTGGTTACTTAATAATAGTATTTGTTTGTTTTTTATGGGTACTAAGCATAAATGCTAAACCTAGATCTACTAACTTGTTTGTGATGGTCATAATGACCTTTTCTCTCTATCACATTCCAGAGTAATTTTATTATTGATCGTGCACTTTATCTTATTAGATTGATGATCATTTACATTCAATTAAGCCACTTTGTTTCCCGTCTTTTGATGCTATTCAAATTTATTTCAAAATTCTGTCAAATAGTTGATTGCTGAAGCATGGGATGCTGGAGGCCTTTACCAAGTTGGTAGCTTTCCACACTCGGGTATTTGGTCTGAGTGGAATGGACAGGTTTGTTGGAACTTTATCTTCTTTTATATAGTTCAATGTTTCATCAAGAGCTTCTGAAGGTGTGGAGATTTTTACATTACCAAATAGCGCATTTGGGAACAATGGTCTTGTCTATACTAAGATATTTTATATCATGACAGAAAGCTAAGTTCCAGAGTAACTACTTTGACAGAACAAGAAAGAAAAACTAGTCTTCATTTTGAACAAAGTTCCAATGGAGTACTCTGTAACCTTAAGACTGAGAAATATTGGTATAATGATAAGTGGAACTTAATTCCACTGCAATCTATTTAAAAATGCGTAGCCTACCTGAAAGCAAACATATCATTCAAACATTAATCATTCTTTTGAGTTAAATAGTTATGTTCTTCTCTTCAAATAGGAAAAAAAGGCATAATACCCTTATAAGTTTCTTTATTAGCTTATACAAGGCCACAAATAGTTACATAGGTATTAGAATTTGCTTCAGAGTGCATGTCCATTAGACCCTCTCGTTAGCATGCAGTCATTATATTTCAAGAATATTAAGAGATATGGATGCTTGAGAATGGTTTAGGATTGATTTTGCCCAAAACAAAGGCTGGAGCCAATGTTGACTTCTTCTCAACAATAAGCAAGTTACTCTGAAACTAGAAGATAGCAAACACTAAAGGACATTTTATTTGAATTTATTTGGCCTCACAGGCATGCTGAACATCAACATGGTAAAACTTGACTCGCAGGGCTATTACCTGGCTATTGTCTCTCCAATATCAACCGGTGTCTGTCAGAAAGCTAGAGATACTGCAAAAGAGTTGACACACATGAGATGCATTCCTAGGCACACTTAATTGCTATGGCCTTACAGTAACCCTTGTTTGTCGTATCTGGTTTGCATTAGTGCTAACATCTACTTGATGCAATTTCTCAGTATCGTGACATAGTGAGGCAATTCATCAAGGGTACCGATGGATTTGCTGGAGCTTTTGCGCAGTGTCTTTGTGGTAGCCCAAATCTATACCAGGTAATTGTATGACTTTTACATGCATAACCTTTCCTTATCTGACTTATCAACCTTTTTTCTAATTTAATTTGTAGAAAACACAAAGGGAAGATAAACTAACCTGGAAGCTACAGAACATTATTTCAGTAAATTTGTGACCTATTGCAACTTTCATCAAGCTCCTTAAGTAGCATGTATTACATTTTGTTAGTTAAATTGCAGCGAATGTGAATTAAATTTGTTAGTTAAATTTCGTACTCTAGGATGGTTCTGTTGCTTTATATATTTATCTCGTCTGTGATTTAGCAATCCCAAAGTGCCTTTCTGATACGATCAAATAAGGAAAACTGATCTTTTTTTTTCTTTGACCTTCTGTATTTCCTGGCTTAGTTCGATAAGTAGCATGTACTACATTTTGTCAAAACCATGATTTATGTACACATTAATTTTCAAGCTAGAAAAGAATTACCAATATATGTGCAGTAAGAATGCTAATTCAAGAATTCAGAAAGCGGGTCAAAATAATCTGTAGATGATTCCAGGCAAGTATAGGATACAATTAAGTAAACTTCCTGCCACTGATCTCATCCAATTTTGGTAAGATGCTGAAGTTATTTAAGTTTCAACTAAGTCACTCATTATACGCCTTATTTGTTAAGAACATTCCATTTTGTGGTCTATAGAAGGTATCTATTACCATGGTTCTCTAGTCTGCAGAATTATATTTACGTCCTTCAGGAAATTTATTTCTATATGATCATTGGATTCTGTGTTTTTCATAGTGTCCAGTCACAAGTAGTTTTTCTAATTTGACTCGTATTGCTCACTGATATTCTGGATCAGAATGGAGGAAGAAAACCGTGGCATAGCATCAACTTCATCTGTGCACATGATGGATTTACTTTAGCTGATCTGGTTACATACAATAACAAGTCCAACTTGTCAAATGGTGAAGATAACAGAGACGGGGAGAATCATAATCTTAGCTGGAACTGTGGAGAGGTAAATTTATATGAGCATTTTAATTCAGTATCCTTTGTATCATTCCAGCAAATTTCATTTTCCTGCATTGCTGGATCTTTTGACAGTTGAATTCCTTTTTTTGGTTTTATTTGCGTCTTACATATGACTGCTACTCCCTTTTGATATGAGGAGTGAAAGTTCTGCACATTAGATTACAAGTGAATTAGGAGAAAAGTTTACAGTATTTCCAATTTAATTAATGAAGATTGAGAGTATAATATTGTATATGCTTACTTGCTGCCCTACCTCTATGGTCTACCACAGATTAGTTTCCAGAATATTAATTTTCCACTCTGCAGGAGGGGGAGTTTGCAAGCATAACCGTAAGAAGATTAAGAAAAAGACAAATGCGGAATTTTTTCCTTTGCCTCATGGTTTCCCAAGTAAGTATTAGTCTTAATAGTTTAGATACTATTGGATTTCTCAAGATATGAAGTTACCATCTGTAGTGTTAAAAGGCATCGATTATTGAACTTATTCTTGCTTTGTTGAGTACAAGAACTGTCTCTCTGAAAGCCGTAGATCTAGGAATTTGTTATTGATTTAATTACATGCATATATTTTTTTAGGTGGATAAAAAATATATAAAATGTCAAGATAGTGGAACGGGATTTAGTGATCAAATGCTATCCACCTGCAGACATTTTGTCCGCAGTTGAATTCAGTAGTTTTGTAGCTTTTCGTCTCCCACACACTTAACATCTCAGGTTTATTCATCTGCTACCAAATTATTCATCCATCCATCTCAACAATCCTGGATACTTTAGTGTACGTCACAAGTTTAAGCATCCAACAACTGTTTTACCAATGCTACCTTACTGACGTCCAAAATCTTTTTATTGCTGCAGGGAGTGCCAATGATTTACATGGGCGATGAATATGGCCATACAAAAGGAGGAAACAACAACACATACTGCCATGATAATTACGTGAGCATCTATCGTCATTCTCTTGCACTTTGTTGTTAATCGTCACATCTGTTATCAGTTTGATGCATGAACTTCATGTGCCACAGTTCAACTATTTCCGTTGGGATAGGAAGGAGGAATCCTCATCTGATTTCTACCGTTTCTGTCGACTCATGATCAAGTTCCGCTAGTGAGTGCACCATCCTGACAACCCTTCTCCAACTCTTGACGAAAGCATCCATCCAACATGGGCCATTAAACGTGTGTTTTGTTGAACCACAAATTGCAGCGAATGTGAATCCCTTGGCCTGGATGAATTCCCAACAGCGGAGCGACTCCAATGGCACGGCCACCAGCCCAAGACTCCCGACTGGTCTGAAACCAGCAGATTTGTCGCATTTACCATGGTATATAATTCAATCCTGTACACTTTTCCAAGAACCAACTAACCTATGATGACTCCGGAAACTGACTTTTTTTGCTGTTGCTTGATGTAAGAGCAGAGTGATTCATTGAAGGGAGAGATCTATGTGGCGTTCAACACAAGCCATCTGCCGGTGACAGTCACACTACCAGAACGCTCGGGCTATCGATGGGAGCCGCTGGTGGACACGAGTAAGCCTGTGCCCTACGACTTCCTCTCCGATGATGTCCCTGACAGAGCCACAGCCGTCAAACTGTACTCCCATTTCCTGGACGCCAACCTGTACCCCATGCTTAGCTACTCCTCTGTTATATTAATACTCCAACCCGATGCTTGAACATTTCATTATGGCAGTTCAAAGTTACAATTACTAGTATTATTATATTATTATTGTGATTATTGAAGGAAATGATGTTTAGTCGCTCATCTCAGCAGCGGTAATGACCAATACATCCAACTAAACTTGGAGAAGAGGGCTGCAGTATCCCATTCTTTCCTACTGCTAAAAGAGCCAAAAAGAGAACATCCTCTGGAGCTTCATATAAACTGGTTATGCTGGCAATGAGACTTCAACCTTCAATCATTTAAATTATGTATAGAATGATTCAGTTATTGGAATGTCATTATAGATCAGAATGAAAAATTGTGACTAAATGTAGTTAGCATTAGCTAACTTGTGTCGAAAAGATTATTTTTATAAAAAATGTTGTTAATATTTTTGTAATTATAATGATTTTTTAAGGAATGTTAATGTGATTAAGGTTTTAATTAGTTATTAAATAATAGTTATTAAGAATTATAATGAATTCTTGTAACCCATCGTAGCGTTAGTCATAGACTTATGGCATAAAATAATAAGTTTACATTTGACAATCACAATCAAATAATGATGTGATCAAACTCGATCATAAAACAATCAAGCATGTCTCCCGATAAAATATTTTCAGTTGATCTAACTGGGCCATAAAGTATTTTCGGGTAATAAGATAGTCAAACTCGATCATAAAATATTCCTCACATGTCTCCTGATAAAATATTTTCAGGTGATCTAACTGGGCTATAAAGTATTTTCGGGTAACAAGACAATCGAACTCGATCATAAAATATTCCTCGACGAAAACGTAATCGAATTTAACCATAATGAGTCCATTAATGATGACTTCATTGGACCACAATACAGCCTACTATTAAGTATCCCTTGATGACAGCATAGTTAAATCCAACCACTGATTCAGATCACAATACAAACAAATTTGGCCATAACTACAATGACTTAGTTAAAGTCAACCAAGCACATACCAAGCGACGTGAAGTCAGTGCATCCATACATACAATAGATGACGTGATCAAATAGTCCGCCAAATAAGACATCGTGTCTCAAACCAATCTATGTAAAAATCCGATGGGGGTAAATGATATAGGGGCTTCGGCATGTAGGTAATTTGATATCATATCATATCCATCCGTATACCTTACCTGATCAGCATGATGACCAAGTAATGATCCTATAGGGATGATGACTCATCAATGATGATGACACTGATAGAGTGGTTTATTCCATAAGAATGATAGCTAGCTGCCCCTTACATTAGCATGAACTACTATCTCTTAATTACAATATTTGATGATTCGATGCGTCACTCACTTGTTGTCGGATACCTTGTGTAATTGATCATGGGGTTAATCCTTACTTCTATCTCGATACATTATAAAAGGCGCTTAAGTGCTTCATTGACCCTTATCTAAGAAATACTCTCAGCTATATCTTGAATCCTTTGATATTTTTCACTAACAAAGGCTTCATAGGGATTTTTGTCGAACATGCTCTAAATAGATGTAGTTTTTATAGGGGTCTTTTGTTGAATCCTTTGTCTTCCCATAGATACGAATACTCTTAGCTATTTCTTGAATCATTCTAGATTTTTCACTAACAAAGGCATCATAGGGATCTTTGTCGAACATGATCTAGATAGATGTAGTTTATATAGGGGTCTTTTGTTGAATCCTTTGTCTTCCCATAGATATGAATATGCTTAGCTATTTCTTGAATCCTTCGAGATTTTTCACTAACAAAGACATCATAGGGATCTTTGTCGAACATGCTCTAGATGGATGTAATTTTTATAGGGGTCTTTTGTTGAATCCTTTGTCTTCCCATAGATACCAATACTCGTAGCTATCTCTTGAATCCTTTAAGATTTTTTACTAACAAAAACATCATAGGGATCTTTGTCGAACATGCTCTAGATAGATGTAGTTTTTATAGGGGTCGTCTTTTGTTGAATCCTTTGTCTTCCCATAGATACGAAACTCAATGAAGAGTTGATGTCCACTGCAACTTAATTTGCCAAGATATATATCCAAATTAACTGAATGTTCGAAGTTTATTATTTTATTTGATTGAAGAAACTTAAAAGAAAGAAAAAAGAAACTAGAGTTTTCATATTAAATTAAACATATATAAACTGGTAACTATGTATCAATGGTAAAGTATTTATATTTATAAATATACAAATAAATCTAAATCAATATATTTTTAAGGAGATACTTTAATGATGTGAATGGAAGAAAGACATATATACCATCAACAAATTGCCAGAATCTTTTGGCACGACTGAAAATTTCTTGGGGACACAAAAAAATTAAAGTTAAAGAACATATCTTGGAAAATTATGGGTATAAAATTTGTAATAAATCATTCTCGAAATGCTTCATTGAAAATTTTGCTTTGCAATGATATGCAAATTAAGCTGTAGTACATCAACTATAGAATGGGATCCACATGGTGGATCAAAGGTTCCACCAAAGGCTACGATGGTGGCAACTGATCATTGAAAACAACTGACACAAAAAGTGAAGAGCAATTTCTCAATACTCACCAGCAATGTTAGAACCGCCTCCTCCTGATTTCAACATGAGTAGTCTTGCAGTACGATCGCCTTCATTTTAAGCAAGAAGGATTATAGATTAAGAAATGCCTCATGGATATTGATGAAAGCACAACAATCTACTCCTGCTATATCTGGTTTCCATGTTGAAAGGGAAACCAATCTCAGGAAAGAAAAAAAAAAAGAAAAGAATATATAACTGGAGTCGAGTTATATTAGACTTAGGCAGTCAGCTCGCCATCAGAATAATCTGGGAAGGTGATACACTTGAAGACTTTGCATTTTGAGCACAAAACATAACCAACCTGCAAGAAGACAAAAGGTCATAGGTCCTCTGTTTACTTGTGTATTCAATTTGAACTTTCGGATCGATTCAAGTATCATGATGTTTAATTTGCAATTATCAAGATACTACTTAAACAAATGCTTTCAAGAACTTACAGCTTTGCATGTTGGGCAACGGCGGTAGATTCTATTGTTTTCAGCCTTCACATTGTTCTTCTTGCCTTTACAGAAGTCACAAAGCAGCCATCCTCTGCCATTGCAGGGTTCACACAGAATTCTGAATTCCTAATTCATAGTTTAATAGCCAGTATTATACGATGACCAAGATGATACACTTGTAAGGTGAAAATTTGGGTTATGGAGATATTTGTGGTCTTACTGAACAACCATAGAAAAAACAAAGGATAAGGAACAGAAACTCAAAAGAAAAGAAAGGATGTGGAAAAAAAAAATGCACGATGACATTATAGCCTTCTCTCTGAAGTATGATGTAAGCAAGGATCATTGAATTGCTAATCCAAGATGCTATTCTCTATGATGAAGATATATCTTGAACAAGGACAATAAAAAGAATTCCCAAGAAAGCGTTTTCCTATACACAATCTTTCACCCATCTCACTACAAGTCATCTTGAAACGCATAGTCTAAAATGTTCGTCTTGTTAAAGGAATTATAGTAAAGGAGTTGTCTTGTTAAAGGAATTATAGTAAAGGAGTTTTAAGTAACCAAATTGTTCTGATCCACGTGGAAGGTTCACATTGAAACAAGGCAAGATTTATGTATTTGCATGAAAAGAATGCTTACTCCATAAGCAGTGTACTACATGCTTAACCTTTCTAACTCAAATGTGTTCCTTTTGACTTTGTGAGCCTTTAAACATAACCTATCTATGTATCATGAAGCTTCCTGCTTCTCTCATCGTTCAGCTTTGTTAATTGACTTCATATTGTTGCCTCCAAACAAATGTAAGCTTAGGTTTAAGTTCGGTATTGCTTTAATCTTCCATTCCTTTCTACTGAGTCTAGGTTTAGTTCTTCCATAAATCTCGTGTTTTTGCAGATTTTAAAAGTCAAGTGAACATATCATTTGGGTCAATTTTGAATTGTAATAGTTACCTAAGAAAAGGGAACAATTTAACAGAACTAGAACCCAACTAGCAGTTGTAACTGCAGAATAAATAATGGTCAAGGACTACCTATACCATCTCAATCCATCAGGCTTTACTTCCACGGAGTAACAATCTCCATGGACTAAATATAAACCTAAAGGAAGAACTCTGGAAAAAGTCATGGATTGTTTTCATCCAAAGAGCTCACAGATGATTAAGTATGGTTTAGGTTGCTTGTAGCAATTCAAAGTCAGTGGTCAAAGAAGAGATAGAGAAAGACCTAAAGACAACTTTATAATGGAAAATATTTGATGGCTCTTAATATGACTAGTAGCCCTCAACAAAACTCAACTCCAACAATAACATGCAGCAATATATATATATATATATATATATATATATATATATATATATATATATATATATATATATATATAATCAACATTGTGGCAAGTTCTTGGTATGCTAAAAGAACCAAAACTCAACTCCAACAACATCTTGTCATGCTTTCAGCTACAACCCAATCTTGTGAAGTTGTCAAATGAATATAGATATTTAACACAGGATACATACCTAAAGAACTGCTATAGGAAATATGGAGGAGAAGAAAAACAAAGAAAGAGGAACAATAATAAAATGGCAGGAACATGAATGTATGGTATGTAATTGCCAAATGAATTTGTTGCACTCTTTTCCAATTTATAATCCATAAACAGAACATATATTGCATTCCATACTCCTAATTTTCTCAATAACAAAGTTAAAAACCATCAATTTGATCAATTAGAAACAGCCACTGCCAGCCTGTGTACAAATTCATGGAGAAAAAGAACTGACCTCTTCCTCATCCTCTGTCATATGTTCTTGTTCGGTTTTGGGGTTTTGCTCCAAGGGGGTGCAATTCACGGGAAGTAAGCATAGATTCTTCATCTTCCCCTTCTTCCATGCAACAGCTACTGCTACAGCTGCCGATACTGAACCGACCGAAGAGGAAAACTTGTGCAACCAATGGTGGAGAGTCATTGACTTGCTCGATATACATACTGCCATTGCTTCCTCTGTCTTTCTTCCCGTGGATGATGTTGTGGAGAGGAGAGGAGAGGAGAGAAGACCGGAGAGGGAATAAGAGATCAGATGGGCCCCCACCAACAACAGCGATTCATCCACTAGAATCCTGGATCCTCAACTCAATCTGGAGCGGTCCATCGAACGGTCCAGATCGACGAACTCTGCCGATGGGAAGCTCCCGTGAGCGGTAAATCCAGATCCCCCGCTGCCATCGCCGCCTTCTGCCACCACGACCCCCTTTTCTTACTTTTGGTCTCGCCGCTTCTTTTCTCCGACGCGATTCCTATCCCGTGCCGTCATCTTCGTCGACGACTTCCCGGTGGACCCGCGAAGCCTGGTCTTCGCTTCGCCTTCGCCGTCTGGCAATTCCGAGGGAGCGCCACGCTGGGGTCTCACGGCCTGGTCCTGCAGCGACGACGCTGCACCTACGCCGTGTAACCGGACAGCTACGCCAGGGAGAGCACAGTTAACCCGGTGGTGGCGGGCGGGCGAGGGCTCAATTCCGGTGACAAAGGCAACCCGGGTTACGGTGGGGATCAAACGGGTGCGACCGAGCAAAAGGCCACCGGAAGAATGGAGGGGATCGCATCACGCTCGGCGAAATGCCGCTGAGGCACATTATGAATGGAAACGGTTGTGCGTGAAGGGTGGGCAGTCGGTGCGCTCTCCAAAAGCGTGTTATTCCTTATTCCCCTTCCTCTTGTGGTTGTTGGAATTGGTTAATGAAATCAAAGCGTTTGGCAATCTTGATGACCGGAACTGCAAATTAGTGAGAGGAAGAGATGGCAGTTTAATCGAATTCTCTGCATATGGCCACAACTCCAACAATCAAAGACCTCGAAATACTACTGTTATATCATATATGGCAGAGTTCTGGCAATCGAAAAGTTCATTTCATTTTCGAAAATTAGGAGTTGTTTACGGAAATAAATGAGAAAGGGAGAGAGCTCTGTTAGATAAAAAAAAAATTGAAAACTAGAAATTTTTTATAGAGAATTTACTTATATATATTATTGAATTTTAAAAAATTCTTCTTTTTTGGATTTTTCTTGATAAGCGCCTCCCATTTTCAGAATTTCTAAATAATATTTTTTTTATCTAATACCTTAAATAATGCAACCATCAAATTCATTTTTCCTCTCTTTTTTTTTTCTTATGAACTGATCCATATGATGAACTAGTCTAAATATTCTTATATTACATTATACTATTTTTAACAATGTAAAAAAAAAACACTATACCATAGGAAAAAATATTATTAATATATTTTTATACAGTATTAAATATATTCTGATATTATTAAAAATACAAAATACTATATTATAATGTTAATATACTGCATTATAATATTTTTCCTGATGTTATTGAAAACACTACACAATATAAAAATACTATTGCATAATACTTCTATACTGTATTATAATATTTTTTGATATCATTAAAAATGTTAATGTACTGCATTACAATGTTCGTTATTGAAAACACCATGATGCAATGTCACAATACTATAATCATTATACTGTATAAAAATATTATACCTAAACCGATTCATCCTATACGATCTCTTCCAAAGATGAAACCTGTATATATAATATACAAGCGGCCAAGGGCCATGCTGCCCCCAGATGATCATATCCATCAAGCCATCACTTGTAATATGAAATAGCAGGATTAACGCAGGATCATCCAGGAGAGCACCCTCCAAGGCCATTTCCTTCAAGTCAGCCGCCACCTCTCAAAACAGGAACAAGAAGAGAAGCCATTAATTATATATACAACAAAGGCAAGAAACACTTCCTCTCACACTTGGCAGAAGACTAGTTAAACCAAATTCAAAACACTCGGCAGCTGCAGCATCGACGAGGCCTGAGCCATGATATCGTGGTTTGTTCTTCCATATCTTGTTGCCATTAAAAAATAAAGAAATATCATTAAGCATGTATAAGCGTTTCTTCTTTTTCAAAGGACAGTGGGACTCATCATATCAATATTACAACAGAGAATTTGCTACAGCAATGAGAACCAAGTCTCAACCAGAAATTCCATACAGCAATGAGAACCAAGTATATGTAGATACGTACCATGGACATGACACCTAGCTTCCGGGATTCTGCATTTTGCTTGCAGCAGCTGCGGCCAAAGCATCATCCGAATCCAATTGTACCTGTCCACCAAAGCAGGATGCATCAGATTTCAGATCGAGAAACGAAGCCAAGCCTAAGCTCCAGGTTGTCCTACCTGTTTTAGGAGTTTCATCAGAGCTTCCTGTAGCAATTTTTTTAGTTTATCACAGTGATCAACCATATGGCCAGAACTCCGCATCTCCTCTAGCTGACACCACAACCGTTCAATTGCTATGTATGGGAACCATGTCGCCGACATCTTTTTCCGATTGATTATATCAGCCGGTCTCTGAAAACATCAATTGAAATTACAGTACATGTGCATAATTCAAGTAAACCACACACATCACATTGACAAGGTGGACTGATAATTCAAGGTAAAAATTGTACAAATTTCAAGGTAATGACAACAATGAAAAGTTACCAGAGATGAAAAAGAGTCTAGGTTTTCGAGTAACAAATTTGTAGCTTCAGCATGCCGGCCATAGTCCACATAGAGTCTGAACAAGGTGGCAGAGTCTGGTTCCTGGCCTGTCATGCCCCAAGATACCTTTCGTCCACCCTGATACATTCAGAAAAGTAGTCATAACAAGTGTATCCTAACTTCAAGACACCATACATGACAGAGAAGTGGAAAGAGCAACCAAGTGGCAAACATAAGTATTACCTTGAACATGTGAACCAACCAAAGAGGCAGCTCAATTTGAGGATCAGTATATAGCAATGTTTCAGCAACAGTAACTGGCAATCTTGGGTCCAATTTTCTGTACTTTTCCTGTTATTGCATAGAACCAATAAATTATAAGAAACTCATAAATGCGTACATTTTACTATATACATCCATATATTTATGTGCGAACATATGAATATCATTCTTGTTTCTTAGCTGGTTATATGGATCATTTCTTGCCATTTAGCTTCATTAACAGACAACATCTAGATGAACCCTAAGACCATCAAGTTCCTTGCATAATTTTGAAATAAATAAGCTTCGGCACCTGCACAAGCCGAAATTGACTTATCATCTTTACTGACGCAAACAGTGGTCATCAACCCATATCCAAACACTATATAGTCTTTCAAATTTTCCCCAAATTTTGGTATCTTTAACTGAACCAAATATGTTTTAGCTTCTCTTTTATCTCATGGAATCATCCATGTAAACAAGCAGCTCTCATCATCTTCTTGTAGGTGGTCCAGACAAAATGTTCTGTATAGGTTGTCTTGCTGGCTGTGACCTGATATAATTCGAGATCATAACATCATGTAACGCATGTAAAGGTAAACATCAGATGAGGCAAAAAGTTTAGCCATGGAATACTAAATTTTGTTAAGTCCAAATAAACAATCTTACACTTCAATACTATCTAATACTGAAGTTGGTATAGAAAACAATTAAATCCTATGATTAGAGAGGACTGGCTTATAACAGCAAGACAAATGAATTAATTATGATATGAGAGTGCATGTAATGCATAGAGCCTTCTGTATACTAACATAATTTCTTCAGCTTTGGTTAGGACTTCATTTTGGTTCGAACTTCATTTGGTTCCAATATTCATTGTTAACTATAAAAAGGTTCAAGAAGGATAGTCCCTGGTGCATTTTAGTCACATACAAGATAGAGTTCAAGTGTTTCCCACTGGTCATTTCCCTTGAACTTAGAAAAAACTGGGCTAGCAGTTTTCTTGCTGTCAGCAGGCGTTTCTTCCTCAGAATACATCAATAGAAGATTATTTGTTTTCACATTGCTCCTGCAATAAACAAGTGCAAGACTTTAGAAATGAATGTTCCCATTTGTTATTGTGAAGAAACAGCACTTCTATTCACATACTAAGATAAGAGAGAAAGGAGTGAGGTGCCCGCTTTTGACTTACCCCATGAATGCAGAACCAACTCTATTTGGACAGCATTTCTGTGAGAGAGCAACAAAAGCTTGCTCTAATTCCCTGTTACACATGTAGCTTTAGTTCAACAATTCTCAGAGAACTACAACTAGTTGGTAATAAGGACAAAAGATGAAACTATACCGTTTAAGTCCTGAACCCTTCCAAAAGTTGACAACTATGGTAAATGCCATGTCATATAAATTTTCTTCAATCAAAACATCCACAACATTTGTAAGCTTCTGTATTCCTGTAAGAGAAAAAGGAAGTCATAAATATTGTCAGGTATGACAGAAGTTGGATTTTCCACCAAGTCTATTAATGAAATGTAAAACTTGCTGGTGAAGTTGAACTACAACTGATATACTGAAAAGTTTGCCGACAAATAGCAGTATCTGCTACCTGGAAACTTCATTTTATTATTCACAAGAGAAAGCATATGATGTGCTGAAGTTATAATGTACTCCTTCTCCAGCATATCAATGTCAATCGAATATTTGATTGCTGAAGACTCAGGGGCAAGACCACCAGCAACTGAAAGAAAAGAAGCTTCACATCATCCTTCATGTCATTTTCAAAGTGATGTGGACAATGAAATCGAACTGATATAATAGAACAGAAGTTACAGTTTTCTGCTGACACATTTCGAGGCTTTTTATTTGGTGAACCTTGATAATTGCTTAAGTCATTCCCATACTGAGATTCAATCCAAGCATAAGCATGATCAACCTGTTGCAGAGCATTAATTGCAGCGGACAAGGCATGTAACCTCTCTTGCAATACCGAAGAATCTTGGTGGTTTCCATTCGAGTTAGCTTCTTTCTTCAGCCTCACAGAATATCGAAACATATAACTAGCTGCCTTTCTCCAAT
This sequence comes from Musa acuminata AAA Group, assembly GCF_036884655.1. NCBI lineage: Eukaryota > Viridiplantae > Streptophyta > Magnoliopsida > Zingiberales > Musaceae > Musa > Musa acuminata. The sequence continues at coordinate 9,311,989 of NC_088335.1, forward strand.
TATTTCGATTAGCTTCAAAAGCATATAGTAGTTTGTAGGGATTTGGCTTTGCAAAAATATCTGAGCGCTCAGCCTGCAAAGTTTAATATATATTTCCAGGTCATTTGTGAGTAGTGAGTGAAAAAATAGACAAAAGTAAGCCCTGACAAAGACAAGGTTCAACCTTCCATACAAGCTCCTGTTCCACTTTTTCTATTAATCCCACAAACGGTAGTCCACCATCACATAGAACCTGTAAAAAAATAGAAACCATACAATTTTAAAACAGAAGAAAAAGAATACCTAGTAATAGATATTTTAAGAGAATAAAGACTTGTGCAGAATACAGAAACATAAAGGCATCAGATTGATATTATGGCCTATTTAACTTCAATCACAACAACGTGACCATATTCATTCAACACAGCTTAATGATTAAGCATAATATCAGAGGGAACACATTAAACACAATAATTTTAGTTAAGGAGTTTCAAGATGGTAGATTCAACATGAGAAAGGCCGATGTCTTATGAAAAGGAAAAGTTATCACTACCCTAAGAAGTTCAGTACCAAGTAAAAATTGAATCTAGATTTTAGACAAACATGAATTTCATTGAGCAAATGAGAAGAAATGAAATCCCAAACATCTGGTATGCGCACAGGCCACAACCATACTCCTTATATGGCCCATAAGACAATTGTAAGAGAGATCCTTAAAAAGGAATTTGATTTAATTACCCAGTGCGCTTTGCCGATTCAATCATACAAACCAGCAGAAATAAATTGACTAGTAGTAAATACTAAAACTTGGAGATCATTGAGAATAAGATAGTCAGAAAGTGAAAGTAATATCAATGATCTAAAACGTCTATATAACTGCATCATGCAGGCGGTGCGATCTCAAAACATAGTCTGATTGCATATGTGGCCACAAGGTCTGCATACATGTGTATGTGGCCATATATACAACCACATACTGCCACATGTACTTCAGTTTAAGCATGCACCATCATATGTGGTTTATTCTTCCTCCTCAGTAGTGTTATTTTTATTATCATGTTATTTTAGTAGTATAACCATCAATACAATATCTTAAACACAAGAAACTTTGTATTTATCTTATAAGTTATCACTTAAAATCATTCCCTATGTTACGGCTTATACTTGATTATATATTTAATATTTCAATATCTACATATAAGCTGTGTGGCACCTTGGCTGCTTGGATGCAACAACCACTATTAATATGGCAAAGAGATGTTCATTCATCAGCATGTATAACTTTTCACAATTCTTACAATTGATTTCTTTTGTCTGGAGGTCAAACTGTTGACAAAGAGATCCAAGGTAATTTCTAGACAATTCTAAGTAGAGCTTTTGAAAATATTTATGATTTTTTACATGGATCAGAAGGATTTGGCTATCAAACTCTCAAAGGAGGAACAACTGGATCGTATCTACATTCGTTTTACTATGCTTTCCACACTCACAGATTACCATTTTGGTAGAATCATTAAATGTCTAATAGGCCCTAGCTACAGTTGCATTATTAATCCTATAGGCAAGCTAATATACAAGTTACCTTAAATCATATACAAGTCACTGATTAATCAACTAGTGGACAATTATTTTACAAGAAAAGATATTTCATCAAATAAATAAGTTCTCATAATTATAAATTGGACTAAGGATGGTAAAAGTAAAATATTAGCAGTCAGCAAAAGAACACAAAGTTAGCATAAGAACATAAAGAGTTAAAAGAACCTTTGCTGCACGATTTTCGCAAAGAACTATAACAAAACGCCGAAAGCATATGTATTTGCTTTCCTCATCTGGATTTGAAATTATTGCACAATAGGCATCATGGTAATGCTTCAGGTCTAAAGTGAATTTGAAGACATTTGCCCATAATCGGCCACGAATTGTGGTTTCATTTTCAGTAAGGTCATTATCACTACTATTCAGGACTTCATCAACTTGTTCAAGAGCAGCCAGAGCAAACTGGCAAGCACCTTCACTCACACCATATTGCTCAAAAATTTGCATTGCCCATTGATAGTAATGAAGTCTCCATATTGCTGCTGATGCACATTCCTCTACAAAAGAAAGAAGTATTTAAACTAAATGAATTACAAATATTATGTATCAACATACTTATAAAAAACAAGTTTACCAGGATGTTGGAAGCCAGTCTCAAACCGGAGGTTTTGCAGATATTTTGGTGCTTCCCGCCCAGATGCAGCTCTATGTCATGATACAAACAATCAATTTCATATTCATGGAACTAAGAAATCACATTATACAGCATTTTAGCTTAAATCAAGATTTGACATACATGAAATGAGATACCATGGCAGCAGTGTGCAAGAAAAGCATGGCTTTAATGAAAGAGAGGAATTCAAATTGCTATGAGGAATACATGAAGCTCCAAAAGTTACAACCAACAAAAAGAATCAATAACTTATAACATCTAAAATACTTTAACAAAACAATATGGCAAAAAAAAAAACACCTCTAAAGGAACCTGAAGTGGACACCATAACTTCACTCAGCACACATTTATCTAATGCACTGCTGCATAATATAATTCTGTATAAATTAAAGAAAAGATTAGACACCTCAGAGATTGTGAAAGCACTCCATTAAAAAAATGCTATGCAATACCTCCACATGCTTGCCCTCCCTTACGCTCTACTTGTGTCTTTTTCCTTAGATGCATAGTTTGACCATAATGGTTGCATTATCGAAACCGAACTAAACGATAATGGTTGGGTCCAAGAAACCTAGTTCATTATAATTAAATTGCTATATCTAATTTACTAGTTTTTGTAAGTTTAAAAGATGAAGAAGCCATAATGTCCCAAAAAATTTTAAGATGAGTATTTATAACATATTATCAATTTATCCATAGACAAGAATTTTCTGTTTGTTTTTAAATTCAAGAAAAACTAAACAAGAAAACAGATCAATTTTTGTACACTAGAACTAAAAATTTAAAAGGGCCACCCATTGTCTAATAGAGTTTTGGCCTGGTTATTTTTGGAGATCTAAAACGTAAGATATCATGGCCAACGACTCTACTATAGGCACTAGATAGAATGGATTAAATGCTTCAGCTGCAAGCATTCAGATATTCATGCATGTTTAGTTGCAACAAGTTAAATGATTTTGTTCATCTCCAAGAATTTGATGATGGACCACAAAGTTTGCAACATAACTCTTCCACAAACAGATTTTTGTGAAATTGCAGCTCTTCATGTGTATTTCTTTGAGCTTTTCAAACTATCTATTACTGGATTAACCTTCAATCATCTTGCAGTTTTAAAATATATTAATCGTTATCCCATCCTTTAAACAAAACTAAATTAGGAATCTGACCCTCACTGTCCATGTCATTGAACATATATCTCAGCTATTGCTTTCAATAAATGTGTAGCTTCAATCTTCTTGCTGTCAACCGTAGGAAAGACTGATCTACATTTTTTTATTTTTGGATCTCTTACCATACTCTTAGAAGAAAAAAATGCTTGCATCAACTTTTTCTTCTAGCAGATCATCAACTATAAACTTTGAGATCTAAATCTTTAGGTGCAGCATTTTCTGTTTGTTTATTTGTTGGGTACATGTATCATCACCTTGAATCATCCTCCATTGGTATAGCACAGTATATTATCTATGAAGCAAGACATGAACATAAGATGGACATTCTTACATGGCTAACATTAGAAAATATATTAGACTGAGTACGAAAAATAATTATTATGGAGCTTAAATGGCTATATATATATACCAGTAGCAGTAGCAGTAGCAGTACCTATACTGAGTTCTTCTTGGCCCAACACAAACCAATTAGTGCAGCTAGTATATCTCGGTACACAGAAAATATCATATACTTAGTGTCGTCAGTGCACTGTATATACCAGCATGGTATAGTCAATATACCATAGCTTATATACATTGTCAACATATGTAGATATGCACATATTTTAATATGTTTTTAAAATATTGGGATGTGTGTACTGTCACTATCCAATATTTCATACTGAGTGTGCATAGTTCACAGCAAATGATTAAAAGCTCATCAAGTTTTATGGAGAAATGATTAGAACACTCAATCTCTGTCTCTCAGCCACCACTCTAAAACTTGACATTTGGAGACTATGGATTTAATAAGCCTTGATACCAAAGCTCCGATATAGCAACCATATCCAAGGTTATAGCAATCCATGAAACCGAAGCTTAACAAGATTCCCACAAACTACAGCTCCTAAGATATGAAATCTTTATCCTGCTTGAAATATTGTATATGGGATTAGTGGATTTCACAAATGAGTGAGGTCATGGAAAACCAAAAGAGAGAAATGAAGATAGAAGGAGTGAATGGGCACTGAGATATTGCCGAAGTGTGCAGGACCTTCCTAAGTTTTGTTGATCGTATCTAAAAATCTAACATGATCCATCTCTTGATAACTTGTATGGCCCTCAGCCTCTCTGAACATGGTGAAACATATAACTAATTTTCTCTTATTTCAGTAACTACAACAGTTGTCAAATAGACTTGGCACTCCAAGGCAATGAACCAAATATATAGCCTCTGCAGTAGATAATGTAACAAACTTCACAAAATGTCCATCATATTTTGGATAAACATATATTGTGATAGTTGCAACTTGTTTTTGAGAAACCAAGATTTAGATATACCTTGACATTTAACGAGTAACATTAAAATATTCAAGAATATACATGAACAATTTAAGATATTACATGTCGGAAAGGAAATTAAACTAAAAAAATTATAACATACAAATATATACATATGAAAATTATCTCAATAAAACCATCTTAGAAATGTTCTGCACATGTTAATATATTTGCATATAAACATGTATCGTGCAAATCGATAGATATGACTGTATAAGCCTACATAAAATGGTCTACGGAACATAGCCTAGACTTCCTAAGCCTTTTTTTGACAGCCCAAGAGCTAGCCAAGGCACCTGGGCACAGATGACAACAATGTCAACTTCAATGGCTACCATTACATTAATCCATTTTCGATACTGCAGATTACAGAAGGCAATGATCACTGCTAGAAAACTAATGTTTAAATAATTAGTACATGGTATGTAGAAGTTTTCATTTGAAAGTCCATTGCAGTGTAACTACTATACCTATTTAAATATACCTTAGACATAACAGTGACGAATCCAATTCATATGTAAATTGTCGAGTAATTTCTTGCTATACAAGTATTTGGAACCTTTCCATATACATGTGCTGTTTGGTATAGAGAAAACAAATCCTATAAGCAATCGAATGAAAGATAAATTAAAGTTTACCTTATGCCTATTTCCTGTTCATATTATGGTATGGACTGACCTCATCATGATTTATTATTTGCATATATGGCCATCTTGAGATGTCCTTGACCCCTTACTATTAGCAACTTATATTATACTATATTATATTATACACACACACACATGTATGTTGATTTAATCATGAAGACAATTTTTTCCCAAGGTCTTAAGACTCATGGTATATCACCCATACCATCAGAATAAAGTAGAGATAAACTCTACACTGAAGCAATTAAGATGAACTTCAAAAAACAAAGTTTTGATTAAGAAGACAAGTATAAATACAGAAGTCTAGTTTTAGCCATAAAAATAGAAGTGCCAAAGTATGGTTGAAGTAGGTAGAACATAATTTCACAGAAACAAGAAAGGTTATACATATCTTGAGTTATTCAACAACATCAGATATGATATTGCTCTTAGATTTCTTTTTTATCCTCTTGAGATGGGGAGAGAGATCAGAACTGAAAGCAATTACCTCTAAATTTTAAGACACTACTGTCACATTCTATGGATCAGGATCTTGGGTCTTTAAGAGGAAAATTAACATACGGAATAAAGCAAGACGAAAGTTCCACTAGGCAAATAACAGTGACAAAACAAAAGGATATGATTCATACGTAAAATTTTAGGTGACAACACTTAAAAATAAATGAGAGAATTGGATGTGATCAAAAGAAAATATAAACTAATGCATCAGTATGGCAAAGTGAATTAGTTTACATTAGAGGTTCCAAGAAAGATGAAGACCAAAAAGCAAAAGAAAAGGTGTAAAGCACTTTGGTTATCTAATGACAATGCCCATGATAAAGTTCAATTAGGGGGTTGGAGGGATATCTGTGTCATGAAACCAAAAAAATTGGGAACAAGAAAAAACAAATCTGGGGTTTCCGAATATGAACCCAAAGCCAAATCCAGCCAGACCCCCTGCCACAACAAAGGCTCCTTAATAAAATAACTGTAGTAGCAGTAAGAAGCTGCAGCTCCATGAGATGCACACTCAACTATAAGCTCCTGAACAGGGTTTGCCGTGCCGACCTATACCGCTCGGTGCGGCCAGTAAGCACTGGTCCGATAGGATACCGGTATACAGACCGCCCTCTACCGAGTGGTATCATCACACAACCCCTTATCGAGTGATACATGGGTCTGTATTGAGCGGTAACGATCAAAATCCGACCGTTACCGATCAAAGGCTGAGATTGCCCTATTTCAAGGCTTAGGAAAAGGTTTTTAAACCATTTCCAACCCCTTCTTTCAACTCATTTCACTCTCGCAATCTCTTCAACTCTCTCAAACTCTTTTTACTCATATCTTTCTCTCTCATTCTCACTTTTTCACTCTCCTAAACTCAACAAAGTTACGATTTATGGATTAGATCAAATTTAGGAGGCTAAATTAGGAGGCAAAAATACTCTAATCAAGAGGTATGTATTCTCTTTCTAGATTTTTAGATTTAAAGGATGATCCAGAACGTACCACAAAGCTATTTCTTTCCTAATTTATATTATTTTTGCTAAAATTATACTAAATTTATATTTATTTCAAGCTTTAAAAACCTAATCTTACTTTTTTTTTTCTTTCTATTTTTCAAGTTTTTTTGGAGCTACTTTTGATAATTTTGGGTGTACCATCGGTATGCCCTTACGTACCATCGGTACACCTCAGTACGTATCATACCGATGCCTGGTCGATATATCAATACGGACCGAAATTGCAAACATGGCTCCTGAATGAATTTCATCATTTGAAGAAAGTTATCCGTAACTGTCTTCACTTAGAACATAGAAAAGCAGAAGGAAAACCTACTTCCATGCTGCTAATATACTAACATGTTAACATAAATCATTCTTCTTAGTTTTATTGGCACATGAAGGAAGCCAAACCACCTTCCCATCAACCAATTTTCAGCTTTATGAATCTCCTATTTAATAATTCTTATCTAGGTATCTCAATGGAAACCATTTCACTAATGTAAGACAAGGCTAATTAGACAATAAAAGCATATATGAGCTGAGTACCTGAAGAAACAGCGCACAGCTTCATGTAATTTTTGCTCCTTCAGAACTCCTTGTAGTTCACTTTGTGCACGGACAAGAAGACAAAATCCTAGAAGATGAAGATGTGCACACCATTCGCCATCTGTAGTTTGAGCACTTATTGATACCTTTTTACTTCTTGAATAACCATCAACAATAATAAATAGGCTCTAGAGGAAGGTAAGCAAAGGAAAGGAGAGATTAGTAAATGAAGAACTTCATAACAGATAACTAATTAGAAAACATATAACTGCAGTTTAAATTAGTAACAGATAAGCAAGGAAATACCTCAGCAGCCTCATATTGTCCATGATGGAGAAGAAGTGATGCTAGCTCAATTGTGGGGCTGGGGGACAAATTAGACTCCGCAACGGTGAGGCTGCATGCAATTAAACTACAGTACTTCTGCACCAAATGATTTAATTTGCTTGGGTTAGGTAAAGATGTTGAGCAAAGAAACTCCAAGCCTTCAAATGCGGTGGGGAACTCAAACAGACAAGCCAATGTAAAATCAGATGAGCCCAACTTTCCATCCCAAGAATTTATACCGGTTCTGTTGCCTATGCCAATGACATAAAGTGATAGTTATTGTGAAGTAATCATACAAAATTAAATCAAAAACAAAATCATTAACACTATAGACTTAGAAAATAAATAGCACAGAAGCATATTTAGGGATGCTTACAAAGCCAGATGGTAACAAATTAGAACTTTAGAAGCAGAACATATGATGTCACTATCTTCAGCAAGTACAACAGTTTGAGGAACATCTTATCAAAAATTACCCTTTCCCGGCATTCCAATTGTTCTTCAACCAACAAATAGCATGCAATATGCAGGAATACCTTACTGGATGTGCCCTCTCATGCCGGTTGGTATCCAGCAATAATATAAATTTTATAATAATTGTACCATATTGTATCTCTATCATTCCACTGACAAACATGAAACACAGAGCCTCAGTTCAGCATTAATAAAATGAACCTAAAACCTCATTCAAACTTGCTTGTTCATTGTTTGGATCTGGCCATTTTACGGACTGATTCCGTAATTCCTAATTAAAGATGTGTCTGGGGCTCTTTTAACTAGCAATGTGAAAGTGAACAGGTCAAACAGAGAAACCAAACCAACAAATTGAGTATGGCATTTTCTAGGTTAAACTCAATATATTGATTCAGCTCAATTGGAAAAACTAAACTCAAATATTGTCGGTTTCATTTTATTTGGCATGTCCAAGACCTGTGAGAATCAAACCTAACTTTAAGCCTGTAATGTTATAGATCTTGACAGTAACCATACCAACTTTGACCATTGCATGTTTTACTATAAAAACATTACTGTACAGATCTCAAGGCTCCAAATTACACCTGGACTGGTATGTACCAGATGGTATTTACTGGTCAGGACGTGAAATGTGGACTGCCCATTTTCAGGCGATCCGGTCCAGTTCATGGCAACCCATCTTGACAGTAACCATACTGACTTTGACCATTGCATGTTTTAGTTTAAAAACATTACTGTACATATCTCAAGGTTCCAAATTACAACCTGGACTGGTATGTACCAGATGGTATTTACTGGTCGGAGTGTGAACTGAGACATGGACTGCCCCTTTTCAGGTGATCCGGTCTGGTTCATGGCAACCCCTCTCTCCCCACTGACACGACACCTGCCACCACTAGCCTGCCCCTCTTCTTCTCCGGCTCCCCCTTTTTGGCATCATGTTACACACCGACATACTGAGTGTTAGAATGTCAATACATACTGGACCTATATCAGTTTGACCAGGACCGATATGGGTCCAGCGTCCCAGATTTAGAACCATGACATCTCACACATATCCCTACAAAAAAAAAGTTTAGTATACTATAACTTGACCAGCAAATTAGCCAATTCCATATTCCCATTTTCCTAAAACAAATTCCCATCTCCCTCAAGCCAATGCCACTGACATCCCAGCAGTCCCCATCTTATCATAGTTGACCTTGTAATCATTGTCATCAATGTTGTCGTTGTCCAAATCCTCATTGTCAAAGCCCCATGAGGCGTATCCCATGCTATTGAGAACTACTTTGCGACTGCATGCCCTCTTTTCATCAGTGTCAGAGATTGGTCATCCTCCACAAAGTGCTGACAAAAAAAACATGGTACACTTTCCTCTCCTTGTACTCTACCTTGCCGAATATTGCTTTTCTTCTAAATAAAGTTGTTGAGACGTTCAGTTGTTCTGTGAGGTCAAATTTATTAAAAATCCAAATGAATAGGTTATGTTCCGTTCAGTGTGGTCCGGATATAATGATAACAAAACCAATCATGTTTAACTCAGTTTTGGTTGACTAGTCCAATTGAACCAAACTAAAACTGAACCAGTGTGCCTCTACTTTCATCATTGAAATCTAATTGTCATGAACGGAGCCCAAAATATTTGGATCTTATCTGCATCCATCGATCCAATGGGGATAGCCACATGGTTGGTGGCAACAATGTCTTGCGGGAATAGCACATCTCAATCCCACATCACCTACATGATATCCTGGTAATCCATGAACTCGTGTGATATGTGTATTGGCCCAACCTTATTCATTCAAGTGGGGAAGAATGATACTCACTCTCAGTATTTTATTAGGTAATGGGCTAAGATTAAAGATAATATATGTCTAAATGAGTTACTATTCACTCCAAAGGGCACACTACTTTCAAGGGGCTTGACCCACATGGTTTTCGTGATACACTAAAGCACCAAACAGAAAACATACTAACTCATTGTTAAATTGCTACTAGCCTTGATAGTGCTCTAAGTAAAAGGAGGTGAAGTGGCAGATTCGTATAGACAAAGTCAGAGAGGGAGGATCTGGCACAAAGATGGCCCTTTGTCTCTTGTGATTCTTTGTGATGGCACTTGTAAGGTTCCAAAAGGAGAGGATGCCACTGAACGTGAGAACAGGAGACAATATAGTCATCTTGGTATCTGCTCATTTTCCTTTTTTCTTGCCAACTCTCCTTTCTTTTTCATTTTTTATGACAATCTGGCACCAACATGTGAGCATATTCCCTTTTGGTGCCAGAGAGACCCGTTAAGCATCTGGAACATACTGCCAAGGATTGTTGTACCATCCGAAACGGTATGGTTTTGGCGATACAAACCAATCCAGGCATGAACTGATATGCGGACTACCTCGTTTCAGGTGGTCTGTATTAAAATAATAAAAAAATCAAAAAGTGGTGGGCCCCAATCCATTTCAGCGTTAATAAAAAAATATTAGGGCTCTTCTCCCGTACAAAGCCTTGGCACTGCCTGTTCGCCGCTGCGATGCTGTAGCTGCAGCGGCGCTACCTCTTCAACGCTTCACCGCTGCAGCGATGCTACCTATTCGTTGATTTGCCACTGCAATGCTGCAGTGGTGCTGCCTCTTCATTGCTTTGCGGCTGCCATGCTGCAGCGGCATTACCTCTTCGCCACTGCAATGCTGCAGTGGCGCTGCCTTGCCGCTTCACAGTTGCAATGCTGCAGCGGCACCGACTCTTCGCCACTGTGATGCTACTGCTTCCCTTCGACGCTGCCGCTGATGTCTCTACTTCCCAGGTATCGCTGCACTTCTTCTCCTCCTTTTCTTTCTTCTCCTTCCTCTTCTGTTCCTCCACCGGACCTTCCTCTTCAACCTCTTTTTCTTCCTCGTCAAAACATCGGTATGCATAGACATACCAAGTGTTGGTACATTGGTACAGAGTGGCACAGCCAGTTTGTCACGGCCTTAGCTGGAATTGCCCAAGGCGTGAGGCACCCTTGCGGCCAAGACGCGAACTTAGCTTGCGTTGCCTAAGTCGCGCTTCACCCTTGCGATATTGCTCCGCAAAGATCGACCCACTTGCAACCTCTCGCAGGTCCCGAAGGACCTGTAAAAGAGAAAGTTGATTAGTTCGAAAGAACGAGCGACGGACAAGTCCCGACGTCTCGCGAAAAGAGGGGAAGCTTTACGAGCAATTCAGCGAGCACCTTGCGTGCACAAGAAAAAAGAGGGAGAGGGGGAAAACAAGGGCTTTAGAAGGTTAAACGAACAACTGCAAGCCCACAAACAGTTGCTCACCGAGTCCCGGGCGCGACAACAAGTTCCCGTCAAGGCAACGTGCGAACTTGCGAATGAATGTTCAACGCCCGGTACTATACCGAAGCCCCATCCAGCCCTGTGCCACCCGGGGGTTCAAAGGGGCTGAGATGGCTGACGTTTTGGTGAGCGAAGGCAGATTCCAGAAATCAGCCCGCGACACACGAAAACGGAGTTGTTTTGGGCTGTTTTGGGGCTGTTTTGCTCGGTTCGATGAGCGGTCGCTTTGTAACGCTGCAGCTTGTTCGAACTTACATTTTTACAAGCAAAATGACTTAAAACCAAGGCAAAACAGGTTGCCAAGTAACTGTACATGTAGATGAGAGAGACGAACGGTTCGTTGAACGGAGTTGTTGCGGGTGCGCGACGACCGTTCGTGACATTCTCCCCCACCTAACCTGTCGCCCTCGTCGACGCTTGTTGGTAATTGTTGATGATATCTTCTTCATGTCGCAGGGCGTCTTCAGGCTCCCAACTGGCTTCAGTTCGGGGAAGCTTTCGCCACTTCACCAAGTACTCTGTTTGCTCAGCTCCGTTGGGTAGCTTTATCTTGCGGTCCGCCAGAATGGTTTCAACTCGCTTTTCGTAGGAGGCTGTGATGGGAGGTAGCCGAGTTGGAACCAATGATTGAAAGAGGCGCTCGGGCGCTCGCCTAGGCGCTCGGGCGAGGCGAGGCGAGGCGAGGCCCGAGCGCCTCGCTAATGTCCCAGGCGGCGCGCTTCAAACAGGCGCTGGGCGCTTCGGGCGAGCGCCTGGGTAAACCAAGTGACCGAACCAGGATTTTAGGTCTGGTTCGGTCCTGGTTCGGTTGTTAGTTGGTTCAATCAAACCAACTCTACCGATATAACCCTTACCTAACCCTAACCCGTTGCCGCTCCCGATCTCGCTGCTCGTCGCTCCTGCTCCCGCTCCCGCTGCTCGTCGCTGTCGCTGCTCGCGCCTCCCGCGAGCCTTCCCTCTGCTCGCGACTCCCACTGCTTGCGCCTCCCGCGAGCCCTCCCGCTGCTCGCGACTCCCACGAGCCCTCCCGCTGCTCGCACCTCCCGCGAGCCTTCCCTCTGCTCGCGACTCCCGCGAGCCCTCCCGCTGCTCGCGCCTCCCGCTCCCTTTCTCTTTCTCGCTGCCGCCGCTCGCCACTGCTTCCCACCGCTCTTAGATTTTCTTAATTTAATAGCATATTTTTATTTAAAATTTTAAATAATTATATTTATTAATTATATTATATATTTTTATATTTTAACGCCTCGCTTCGCTCGGGTGAGCGCCTAGCGCCTCGGGCGTTTTTGGACCTTGGCGCCTAGCGCTTTTTAAATCACTGGTTGGAACACTTCGGGAAGCATCTTGCGGATCCGAGTGATAGGCTTTTAGGTTACTGGCGTGAAGAACGTTGTGAATTTTGAACCACGCCAGCAGCTGCAACTTGTAAGAGACGTTGCCTACCCTGCTGATAATTGGGAAGGGCCCTTCATACTTGCACATCAATCCTTTGTGGACTTTGTTCCTAAAGAATTGGAGTGATGCTGGTTGGAGCTTTACCAACACCAAATCGCCAACTTTGAACTCTTGCGGTCGCCTTCCCAAGTCTGCCCACTTCTTCATCCTTTTTGCCGCCTTCTCCAAGTAAGCCCGCGCAATATCTGCATTTCGATGCCACTCCTTTGCGAAATGGTAGGCTGACGGACTACTCCCAGTATACCCAATGGCCATGGCGTGCGGAGTCGACGGTTGTTGTCCGGTAATGATCTCGAAGGGGCTCTTGTTGGATGCAGAGCTCCGCTGCAAGTTGTAGGAGAATTGGGCAATGTCCAACAGCTTCACCCAATCTCGTTGGTTGGCACTCACGTAGTATTGAAGATATTGCTCCAAGAGCGAGTTTATCCTTTCAGTATGGCCATCCGTCTAGGGGTGGAGGCTTGTAGAGAAGTATAACTTTGACCCCCAACAATTTGAATAGCTCGGTCTAGAATCGTCCCAGGAACCGAGTGTCTCGATCACTAATGATATTGTGCGGGACTCCTCAATACTTCACCACATCCTTCATCATCAGCTTGGTCGCCTCCTCTGCTGAACAGTGTAGGGGAGCAGCAATGAAAGTTGCATACTTTGAAAACCGATCGACCACCACGAGTATCGATCCGAGTCTCCCTACAAGTGGCAAGCTTGATATGAAGTCCAAGGAAATGCTCTCCCACGGCCTTTCTGGTACGGGCAACGGCTCCAAAAGTCCCACCGGCTTCCGCTGCTCCACCTTGTCTTGTTGGCAAGTAAGGCATGTTCGAACATATTCCTCCACATCAGTCCTCATCTTCGGCCAGTAGAAGGCCCTCTCCACGAGAGCCAACGTTCTGTGAATGCCTGGGTGTCCAGCCCAAAGGGAATCGTGACACTCTTTTAAGAGTTCACGCCTCAAATTGTCTACTCGGGGAACATAAACCCTATTCCCTTTTGTGTAAACGAGTCCCTCCTGGACCCAAAATCGTCGTGCCTTGCCTTCTTTGATGAGCTGCATCAGGATAACTGCCTGGGGGTCACTATACAGTCCATCCCTGATCCTGGAAAGGAAGTTGGAGTGCAACTGACTTGCTTGGCCTCCGCCCTCCAATTGTGCGGCATTCACACGCTCCACTTTCCGACTCAATGCATCGGCCACGACATTTGCCTTCCCAGGCTTATACTCCATTGCCATATCAAATTCAGCCAGGAAGTCCTGCCAACGCGCCTGCTTTGGGGAGAGCTTCTTCTGAGTTTGGAAATAGCTCAAAGCGATGTTGTCCGTCCTCAGCACAAATCGCGATCCAAGGAGATAGTGTCGCCAAACTCGTAGACAATGGATCACCGCTGTCATCTCCTTCTCATGCACTGGATACCGCCGCTCGGTCTCGTTGAGTTTGCGGCTCTCGTAGGCCACCGGATGACCCTCCTGTATGAGTACTCCCCCAATAGCGAAGTCCGAAGCATCTGTATGGACTTCAAAAGACTCCCCATAGTCTGGCAATTTGAGCACTGGTTCTTCCATAACAGCAGCCTTCAGATCTTGGAATGTTATTTCACATTTGTCAGACCACTTCCAAGGCTGCTCTTTCTTCAGCAACTCCGTCAGTGGTGCACACTTCGAATATCCCGCTATGAAGCGTCGATAATAGTTGACGAAACCAAGGAAGGATCTCAACTCTGGCACCTTCTTTGGAGTTCGCCATTCCGCAACCGCTTGCACCTTCGACTTATCCATCCGAATGGAGCCATCACCGATTCGATGTCCCAAGAATAAGATCTCAATTTGAGCAAAGTAGCATTTCTCCCTTTTCATTAACAAAGTGTTCTCCCTGAGAACCTTGAAAATTGTCCGAAGGTGTTTGACGTGCTCCTCGAGCGTTTGACTGTAGACAATGATATCGTCCAAGTAGACGACCACGAACTTATCCAAATACTCCTTGAATAGCTGATTCATGAGAGTGCAGAACGTGGCCGGAGCGTTAGTTAAGCCGAAAGGCATCACCAAGAACTCAAACGCTCCATACCTGGTCACACAGGTAGTCTTCGCTTCGTCGCCTTCAGCAATGCGCACCTGCCAATACCCCGACCGAAGGTCGAGTTTTGAGAAATACTTGGCTTTGCCCAATTGGTCGAATAAGTCCGCAATGAGCGGGATGGGATACTTGTTCTTCACTGTCACTTTGTTGAGGGCTCGGTAGTCGACGCATAATCGGAGGCTCCCATCTTGTTTCTTCTGGAAGAGAACTGGAGCTCCGAAAGGTGCTTTAGAGCTACGGATGAGACCACCGCTTAGTAGTTCACCTAACTACTTCCTGAGTTCTGCCAACTCTGGCGGGGGCATGCAGTAGGGTGGTCTCGCTGGAGGCTTCACTCCTGGCTCCAGCTCGATGTTGTGATCCATGCCCTTGCGTGGTGGAAGAGTCTTCGGCAACTCGGGTGGCATAACGTCATTGAACTCTTTCAGGACATTCGCCACCACAGTAGGTTCTTGAATGGCCTTCTTGTCAAGTGGCTCTAGCTTCATCACAACCACGAAGGTTAATTCACCTTTTCGCACCCCTTTCTTTAGTTGCAACACCAATATATGTTGCGGTTCCTTGGTTCCTCTCCGAGAGACAGGAACCATGTAGGGATCGTCGCCTCTCATTACACATAGGGAGTTCAAGAACGACATTGGCACCAACTTCGCCGCGTGCATAAACTTCATTCCAAGAATCACTTGGAAGTCATCCAATGGCACTGCCATCATGTTGGTGTTCCCGCTCCATGTCCCGATTTTGATGGGGACTCCCTTCGCCAGCCCGGAGATTCGCTTGGCCTCCGAGTTCACCGCCTTCATTTGACTTGGGCTCTTCTCCAAGATCAACCCAAGACGCTTTGCTTCTCGATCGGCTATAAAGTTGTGGGTAGCGCCCATGTCCACCATTGCACGAGTTGTTTGGCCATTGAGCTTGATGTCAACATACATTAGCTCGCCACTTCCTGCTTTTTGTTGCCTTGTCTTCGGGTTCTCCCCCACTTGACCCCGCATGGCGTTCAACAAACGCATAGCTCCCATCCGGGGTCCTTGCGACTCCTCATCGTCGCTGTTGGCTTCAGAACTACTCGAACTAAGGGCGACAGCCTTGCCCTTGTCCGATTTGGGAGGGTGGATAGAAGCTATTAGCGCATTGAGTGCCTGTTTTTGTGGGCACTCCCTCACCATGTGTGGCCCTCCACACAAGAAGCATCCGCCAGGTTTCGGGGCCTTGCCTTTCGGGCTTGGCCCTTTGTGGGAACTCTTCTTCTTTTGTTCGCCCCCGAGCTCCTTCCCTCGAGAATGTTTTGGAGGGCGATTGCTTGAAGATTATTTCCTTCTCCCTGGGTCTTCGGAGGAAACAAAGTCGGTGAGCCTTTTTGCAGCAGCAATTGCCCCGACCACATCGGTGACATTCCTTCGATTTAGTTCCTGTTGAGCCCATGGCTTCAAACCATCGAGGAAGCTAAACAACTTGTCCTTCTCGGACATGTCCTGTATGTCCAGCATTAATGCAGAAAATTGTTTCACATAGTCTCGAATGGTGGAACTCTGGCGAAGTTGTCTCAACTTCCTTCTTGCGACGAACTCTGTGTTCTCAGGTTAGGAACTGAGTTCTCAACTCCCGCTTCAAGTCTTCCCATATGTCAACCCGACACCGACCTTGTTGGATCTCCTCCCAACGGGTTCGCCACCAAAGTTTCGCATCTCCGTTCAGATACATTGTTGCTATAGAAACTTTGGTATCTTCAGAATCGGGCCCCGTAGCTCGAAAGTATTGTTCCATGTCGAACAAAAAACTCTCGAGCTCTTTGGCATCTCTGGCCCCTCCATAACCATGAGGCTCGGGTGCCCTCAATTTTTGTGGTGGTGCAACGCAGGTGTTGCTTCCTCCCGCATTTAGTGCTCTTGTGAGCATGACCACCTTTGAAGTGAGTTCCGCCACAACATCTTGTAAGTGTTGCACAGAGTCTTTGGTGTCATCAGACAGTCGGTCGACTAGGGCCTCGACCTTATCGATCCTAGACTCTGCTTCCTCTTGCGAGCTCTCTACCCCAACAAGCCTTTATTGGCCATGGTAAAGTTCCTCCACGCTCGCTTCAAGAACATCTAGGCGGGTTTCCGCCGTTGTGAGTCTCTCCTTGTGACTCTTTTTCCCCGTTGGCGCTCCAGATTGCGCCTCCTCCGCTCGCAGAGAGTAGCCAACTTCTCGCTCATCATGTTCGCTGCCGTGCTCCTCTTGAGCAGCTCCAACAGCATGAGAGCGAGTGTGCACATGCAGCCCACCTGCGGCTGCTTGGGGCAACGGTCCGGCTTGCCCCGTCTTGCTGGATTCGCCACGATGCTTCGCCATGGCGAAGTTGCGAAGTTCCTTCGCTGCTCGCTCGAAGTGCTTGCCCGCTCTGATACCACAATGTCACGGCCTTAACTGGAATTGCCTAAGGCGTGAGGCACCCTTGCGGCCAAGACGCGAACTTAGCTTGTGTTGCCTAAGTCGCGCTTCGCCCTTGCGATATTACTCCGCAAAGATCAGCCCACTTGCAACCTCTCGCAGGTCCCGAAGGACCTATAAAAGAGAAAGTTGATTAGTTCGAAAGAACGAGCGACGGACAAGTCCCGACGTCTCGCGAAAAGAGGGGAAGCTTTACAAGCAATTCAGCCAGCACCTAGCGTGCACAAGAGAAAAGAGGGAGAGGGGGAAAACAAGGGCTTTAAAAGGTTGAACGAACAACTGCAAGCCCACAAACAGCTACTCACCGAGTCCCGGGCGCGACAACAAGTTCCCGTCAAGGCAACGTGCGAACTTGCGAATGAGTGTTCAACGCCCGGTACTATACCGAAGCCCCATCCAGCCCTGTGCCGCCCGGGGGGTTCAAAGGGGCTGAGATGGCTGACGTTTTGGTGAGCGGAGGCAGATTCCAGAAATCAGCCCGCGGCACACGAAAACGGAGCTGTTTTGGGCTGTTTTGGGGCTATTTTGCTCGGTTCGGTGAGCGATCGCTTTGTAATGCTGCAACTTGTTCGAACTTACATTTTTACAAACAAAATGACTCAAAACCAAGGCAAAACAGGCTGCCAAGTAACTGTACATGTAGATGAGAGCGACGAACGGTTCGTTGAACGGAGTTGTTGCGGGTGCGCAACGACCGTTCGTGACAAGTTGGCACACCGACTCGAACTGATAAGTCAAACTTTGCATACTACCTTTGTTTAGGATGCACAAGCCCATCCACATTATGCAGACCCATACTTGTGGTAACAACCAAGAAAAATGATGCCCACCCTTGCATAAACGAGAGTCTTTTCATCACGTATTTCTTTCTCCAGTTTTCATGAGTGGCAATCCACAGAAGAATTACACAATACACCCACTTCCGAAGTGTCTGGTGCTTTTTTGGGGTAGGCCAACAGCCACCGAAGTGTTAAGATGGGAGACAAGATCATTCAGGCAATGAAGGCTTAATATTCTTATTAATTAATCACTTAAGAAGATATATCTTAAACAATTAAAAGATCAGGTTAATCTTGAATCGTTCTACTTGATAAGGATCGCCATTTTGTCCGCACATGTACAAAAGAACAAACCAGTTTGAGCATGAATCGTACGTGGACCACCCTCGTTTTAGGCGACATCCTCCGACCCATTTAACATTGAATGCTCACCATAGTATCAACTAGTATATCACCAGTACCAAGTTAGTTTTTTGTGTACCATCTGAAATGAGTTGGTCCACATACCAATCAACTGACAAACCGATACATACCACCTCATATGGTACCATTTTGAGTAGTACATCAAACATTGGCAAGAATCATCATTTCGGTTACTAGACCCATTTTGATGACCTGGTCGAACTAATACTTACCAAAAAGCTTCAGAGAGGAAGAAAAAGGAGAAGAGGAAGGGGCGATGGAGGGAAGAGGAGGACGAAGAAGAGGAAACGATGGAGGAAAAGGAATAAAACGAAGGGGAAGGAGGAAGAGAAAGGAAGAAGAGGGAGGGAGGGAGGCAGAGGAAGGAGGGGAGGTAGTGGTGGAAGAGGAGAGAGGAGAAGAGGATGAGTAAACAAGTCTCGATCATATCGACCGATATACCACCTATACCAAGCCAGTCTCGAACCGCTACAAAACCATAACGAGTCAAATTGGCCGTTGGGGCCTCTTTTAGGGATTTCGATCCCCTCTCTGCCCCCTCTTTCACTCACTTTCACCCTCGCTCTCTTTCTCATTCTTTCTCACACTCACGTATGATTAAAGTTAATAATCAATGGTGGAAATCAAGTTTTAGGGATTTCGATCCCCTCTCTGCCCCCTCTTTCACTCACTTTCCTCGCTCTCTTTCTCATTCTTTCTCACACTCTCACGTATGATTAAAGTTAATATTCAACGATGGTAATCAAGTTTGAGATTAGTGACTTAAGTTCCTAATCAAAAAGATGAATTCAATTTTGCCTCCTTATAACCTAGATTTTCTATTCATTTATGTCTTAGATACACTTTATCATTATCTAGATATAATTCATATACCAATAAATTAGGAGATAAATCCTAAAAAAGGTTTTTTTTATTCTTAATCATTTTTTGGCTATTTTTAAAAAAATTGATATGTATTGATGTACCGACACATGGTACGCCGACACCGATCAATAGTTCGGTACATAGAGGCCCACACAATGAAAGAAACACCTGACACGATATAGTGTTCCTTGATATAACCCTATGCTAATTTTTAAAAATGAACTTTCAGATAGCAAGATACCATGAATTATAGGTGTGCATCAATTAGGAAAAGCAGGTGCATGATGATTTTCTTCTTCAAAATAAGCAAGTAGGTTTCACAAAGTACACCACAAATCCAGGATACTTTTAGTTCTTTTGGTTGATTTATCAAGCAGATTTTGATAATTTAGTTGTGCATTTACATACCAAATTTCACGTCAAAGAATTACTAGATGCATGCATCTTGAGTTATAAAATCTAGTTGGGGAATCACCTAAATAATTATTGGGTGCAAAAGGAGCACAAAATTACCTATATGCAGTAAAGAAAGGCGAGAACTAAAATCCTCCATAGTTGGCCGAGTAGTTGGTGTAGTTCCCATAAAATGGATAATAAGCCACTTTGTAATTACTTCATAGATTGTTGGAATTAATCTGACCTTTATGCGAACTATGTCCGTCTGCAACAGATTTACCTGCACAAAAAAGGTTAGCAAATATCATTAAGGTAACTAATACAAAATATACTTCTGTGAGTTTCCACCATCCAAGTCATGTGAAAAACTCACTTCATTGTGCATCTCTCTATAGAATACCATCTAAAGAAGCACAACATAGCCACGTTGAACAACAGAGTCATTGTTAACCGATAAAGTGTGAGTTTTATAGCTCAAAACAATGAAGCATGTTACACGATACATGCATGATTCCTTATGATGGAAGGCAATGCACCCATGAAACTATAATGGATGTGAAAGCATAGTAGGTCTACCAAATTACCAGTATCTAATTATATAGGTTGGATACGTACGTACCAACCAATACGTACCACTCAGACCAATATAACAGCATCAATATGTATAGCTCGATACCGGTATAATACTATTCATTTTAAACCCTTATCATTATTATATCAATGGGACTGAGCAGTATAGGTAGATATATTGTCCAGTACGCTGGTACCACTCTAGTAAGTTGCCGACCAATTGACTGATATTTAAATCCTTGTCATCCATCAATGTTAAAGACTTTCCAAGTCTTCAGGAGCTTCATAGATACTGAGCTTTTGGGAATATAGAACAAATCCATTTTGCTTTGGCCTAAACTTCTACAATCTTGCCTAATATCATGCTAGAGATTAAAAATGAAGTCAACAGCCCTTTGCAGTGTTTAAGACGAGCATGATCAAAGTCAATAGCAAGCGAGTAAGCATGAACATAATAGTATATTTTCATAGTCATCATGCGGCGTATGATGATGACATAACAACAAATTTCAACTTTTGATTAATTAATTAATAAAATAATTCAGAATGAACAGTTATACCTGCCCACTGATGTTCACCAGATAGCCAAGCAGTAGCAGCAAATCAAAAGCTGCCTCAAACATCATTCTTGCAACTTGTGAAGTGGCCTGGACCAATAAGATAGAGTTGATATTGCACATGCATTTGGAATCAATTTCTTGGACACTTCTATGTGGGTTCAGATATGTCAGGAACTTCTCTATGGTGTCTAAAACTACTAGCCAATTAGTAGCTTTAGAGCACAATAAATTAAGGGACACCAATATATCAACAGCGAACTTCCTCTGGCTTCTGTGAGCTGTTTGTTTCTTCTCCCAGGCAGCATCAACTCCAATTTGTTGTATAAGAGATATCACCGAAGGACAGTATCCAGCTTCCAGTATCTTTAATAACTGAGACATAATATCTTCTGATGAGACACTAGGATTAATGAGAGATTCATAATATAATGCACTAGCAGCTGGGCCCAACTGGTGGCTTATATGACTCATGCATCTAAGCACTTCAAATAGCACTTCAGGATCAATGCCATTATCTTGCAAACTCATCCCAGAGCTTTTCATGTTATTAAATTCATCAGAAAAGCCTGAAAGACGATAGCCAAACAAAATAAGTCATAGCAGAATTTCTAACAAATCCAATAAACAGAAGCTACCAAATGCATTATAACCAACCATAAATAAGTTGTTCAATCCCTTCCAAAGAACGAAATAAAGAAACTGAGTTTTTCCTGATTAAACCAACTACATTCTGTGAAGAATCAACAAAGAACCCATATGGTGTACTGTTCTGACACCAGTGGCGTAGGAAGTGAGTGCAGAAAGACCTCCAGTAATAAACAGTTGTCGTTGAATTTGTGGCAGCCCCCTGAGGCAAAAAGGTAGGGGAGAGTAATTGATTAGAAAAAAGTATTGCAGCATGAATAACTTATCTTAGAAAAGTATTACAGCATCACCTCGCCTTCTATTATTGCAAATATCTCCTTTTTCAACCCATCCATTGTAAGAGATTGAAACTCATAATCAGATATGTATTTCTTGTGCTCCAATAAAGTGGCACGCAGAGCAGTAGATTGATAAACACCAGGTTGGAGCAATCTCCGCAAATACAAGGATGAGACCAAATAGGCAGCTTGATCCTGGAGAAAAAAAGTAAGGCTCTCAAGATTGCCGAAGAGTAAATCTCTGAAATAAATATGAAAATAGACATGAAAAAATCATGTATGAAGAAAATAAAATTAAGGTAATAATCCAAGAGAAGTACTAAAACAAGAACCATAGAGAACCAAATCAGGAGTAAGAAGCAACTCTTTATGTGAATGACCTATGAATTTACAATATGCAACCAACAAAGCAATTTCAATGTCATCATCATCATATTCAAATAGACACAAAAGAAGATTGAGAAGGTTGGGTGTATAAGATGATACAATGATTCAGAGGTTTATTTGTAAAGAGAAAAAGGTGAGAGAAATTGGCCCATTGTTCTAACTAGTTTTAAATTTCCTAGAAGAATCTGGAAGGCCAGTGTCATGTTCTCCATATCCCACTTTTGCACTACTATATGCCACTCAGTATCAAGCTCCACAAGCTTCAACATAAGATCTGGCTATCTTGACAATTACTAAGGAATATAAAATAGATGCCATTACTAAGGAAATAAAAAAAGTACATGTATTGTTACACTAGTGATAAATCTTTAATTTTAGTTACTATGTGCTAGCAATATGCATTATGCAATATTCAAATAAGAGTATTAAGTGGAGGGTGACACTTTTGTTCATTAAACAGTGATTTGAGTAATTACACAAGTCAATTTCTAAGAAATTAATGCTATAATGATAACAGCCAAGTACTAGCTTGTATGCCGCTATTATTTGCCAAAAGAAAAATTGCCAACCTCATTAGGCCATCAAGGATAAATCTAAAAAGTTACAAACTACAAAATCCCAGAATGGTTGGGCTTTCATAAGTGTTTCAAAATGAGGCAGAAAAAGACAACTTCATGCTTCCATGACAAGCAATTTCAGCACCTATAAGTACACATGGTATACAGTTGGAGATCAGTAAAATTGCATAAACTGATAAATGGGCGAGACTCAGAGCATCTAAATGTTACTTTTTAGTTAAGTGGGGTACCATCATATTATGTTAACTACATCTACATTGTATTTGATAAACATACGAGCAATAAGCGAACAAAAATCACAGTGGAAAAGAAAAAGATGAAAGATTTTTTGGGAAGTTACAACTGACTTCCTAAGAATCTAAAAATTAACTGTTTTTGGTCAACTTCCACATTGTATTAAGAAGTTCAGATAACTGTTCGAATAAATGGGCAGTCAGAAAGTCCCATTAAATCTTTAACCAGCCTAGTTGTATTTAATGCTGCAATCTATTACTCTTCCATCTAAATTTCTGTTGGCCATGAGCTTGGTGCCAACTTTAAGAGGATTGGTGTCAAGCTATCGCTTCCCATAAAAGTACAAGTAGTCTTCCATGGAACCTACTTGAATTACAAGTTCCCTTTAGCTGAATCAAATTACTGAGAAAAGGCTTAGACGACGATGATAAAAATTCAAATTAACATACAGAATTGAGCTACTCATATAAATAATGAAAGGAAAGTGCCACCAATCAAGAGTAAGTTGAACATAGAAGAATTGAATACCTTCACTGAAGAAAATATGGAATGGTCAGTCCACATCAAAGCATCTAAAGCATGTTCAGAACTTTGAAATAGCTGGTCAGCTACAAAGTCCTCTTGCAAACCATATGCAACTGTATGTTTCCTGTAGCCAAATGAGTTTCAATGAAAATGCTCAATAAAATTTTGTATGCCATGGATAAATGGTAGTACTACTAAGCATGGTTCGCCTTATCGGTCCGTACCAGTATACCAACCATCTGTCGGTATGATACGTACCAAGCTGTACCAAGTCATACCGAGCGTACTAGCACATGGTATATGGGGACAGACCGATGTACCACTTGTATCAGTCCCTTGTCAAACCAGTACTTATTGTCCATACCGAGCAGTACGCTATGGTACGACGAACCTTGCAATTAAGTTACAAATAAAAAAAAACTGAAAGAGACTAAGCAAGGATATAAAGATAGTGAGCAACAATCACCAAAAAAACATATCCCAAATAACTACCTCAGTGAGAACTGATGGTGACTGACAAGATTACACTTGTACAACCCCAGACATGATACTCTATTACAAGTCCCAAATGCCCCCTCTAAGAGAAAAGGGTTTCACAGACTAGAAGTTGTTCTATCTAATGTGGTGCCTAAGAGAGTTTTATCAATATCTTTTATGTTATTTCATTTGGTGCCTGCAGATGCTTCTTGTGGGTCCTTGTGCTCATGAATGTTGTCATTGTTGATGTTCAACAATTAGAGAAAAGTTTATAGACTTGGTCATTTTTTTCATAGTGTTATTCCAGTTCTTTAGGAATCATAAAAGAATCATGATGATGATGTCATTAGAGACTTATCATCAAAGGGTGAAGTTATGCACTCAATTTAAATACTGCATCATCCCAAAAGGCAGGGACTTCAAAGCATGCCTATGACAATAGTGAATATATGCATATCCAGACAAATTAGAAAATGAATAGGATAAACATATAGCCAGAGAAAAAACCTATATCATGACATTGCAACATTCAGCTTGTTCCATCCCATGCCAAGCAGCACAATTGACTTTTAACAAAAGCAAAATGCAAGCATAGGAGTAATTATATGAAACCATTGTTAAGACTTTTTTTGTCTAATATCCGAATGATCATTTCTTTTTGCTATTTAAGAAAAACAATTAAGAAATATGGAAATGATGAAGATACTGGTGGTTTATAATCAGCAAACTTTATAGGCAAATAAAGCATTTTTACATAACAAAATATCAAAAAAATTTCTGTCATGATGATGAAGCATCCTATTTCGAATCATTTGCTAATTGGCACCATGCCTAGGGGCCCCAATCTCACACTAGGCTTGTCTCATGAATGGACAATATATTACACCACCACCAAAAGGAAAAGATGTCAAAGACAATTTTTCACTCAGAGTCATATCCTTAATTATAATTCTTCCCCTTTTTCCACAGATGTCAAAGTACAAAAAAAGAAAATTATACAGACATTTTAATTTCTTAAAACAAGAACTAATCAAACAATCTTCCAGCCACAATTTTGTGGACTTATGAGATTTTCAGAAAAGAAAATTCTTATCCCGCAAGCCCTCTTCGCCATAAGTTCCAAACTTGTTGCTCCCTCCTCGGTATATGAGTTGGTCAAATTCATTTTATTGCATTTATAAATGCTAATTTAGCTATCCTACATGATTGGAGGAACTAGTCTCCCTCAAATAAGATGAACTCTTATTAATATAGGCAAATCCTCACAAGAGATCTTTTCCCACCATTACAAGGCGTTGACGTTAGTTAGGTTAATTTTAAAATTGATTTTTCTTAATTTTTTATAAATTTGTATATAACCCTTCAACAAAAAAGACCACCCTTTTTGACATATGCCTCACCATGAACTTCTTTGACAATGGCTCACAAGAACTCATAATACCAAAAATAAATATCAAAGTTTAACGTACCGAAGTGTATCGCACAGTACAAGCAGTATGTATCGGTCCGACAGAGGACTGGTATGAGCAGTATATCGGTACACTCCAATATACCATGTGTCGATATGCTCGATATAGTTCGATACGTACCATACCAACAGCTGGTCGATACATCAGTATGGACTGGTAATGCAAAACATGATAAATATCAAGGATTGAAATATCGTATCGTACCGGAGTTTCGACATTCGCTCGGTACGGTACGATACTGTATACCGAGCGATATATCGTTCGGTATATATATATATATATATATATACCGGGCGGTCCGTATACCGATCTGCTGACGGACCGGTACGTACCGCCCGTACCGAGCAATATTATTCGAAATTGAAGACCTTGATAAATATACAAAATAAATATAACTAATTTGCTTTATATCAAATCTAATACATAATATACATAAGAAAGATTTGTTTCGTGGAGTTCTTCTCATCATCCGCTAAATGGCATTAAGAGACAAGATTGACGTAATTGATGTAGTCAAATATCATGATATAATCCTGATTAATTTATTAGACATCTTGATTATGGAGATCCTTAGGTTCTATTAACGAAATATATACCAACAGTCCACATAGCAAAGGATGCTGTTTGGTGTGGCAAGAATGAAGCATAACAGAGGTAGAATGTTTTGTAATTTGCTTGTTATGACAGTTATGTACAAGGCTACACATAAATGGGCATTTTGAAATCGTCTGCAAGATTAAACATTGTACAGGACATGCAACAATGTACAGTACAAAGCATTCACCCCTTGCCATTCATAAGTGAAAACCTTACTTTTAGGTTTACTCTTTACTCAGTTGATTAATCATACAATGAATCAAGGATTAAAATCTCGATTTCATATCAATATCAGTTGGTGGCAAAACCAATGCAATACCTGAACAGTACAATGTAGAGAGAGTTGATAAACCAATACAAGTGAAAAGAGGACACAAAGGTGGAGGCAAAGAAAGACAGCAGCAACAGAGGAGCAGTACTCTGTGGTGAAGGAGAGCAGCAGCACGGACGTGCAGCAGAGGAGTGACAACAGTGGGTCGGAGGCTGCAGTGCATTGAAGAGATATGGAGGAGAAGCAAAAGCAGCCAAAGAAGAAGAGAAGAAGAGGAAGATATTATTTTAAAAGGAAGGTACATAATTGCTCGGTACAGCTTGGTACTGGCCAGCTTACAATGTGGTAAGTCAGCTTACCTGGTTGTAAGATCAATTCAAGATTGTACAGGACAAAATTGCCCAGTTTGCATAGCAATCAGCCATTATACCAGTAAAAGACAATTTGTACCTACCAGTATGGTCAATTTATTAAAAACAGGAACTAGCAGAGACTGTAACAACACAGAGAGTACCATGATACATCACTATTTATGCAAACAAGGAGCAATTAAGTGTCGAAAGTCATAGAGGTACTTCATACATTCAGTAAGAGTCACAATGATAAATGGAAAGTACAGAAAGGAACAGAAACAGAAGTATACTTACATATTAAAATCAGTCTGAGACAGATCATATAGCATCGACCCATCTCCTTTCAGTATCCAAAGCTTGTCGTATTCGAATTTCAAATCAATGAGCTTTCCCTGAGAAGTATGCAGCAACATCCTCATTATATTGACAATAAAAAAAAGGAATGGAATCTAAAATATTTATATCAAAAGAATAAAAGAAATATCCCTAAACACAAAATTTACAGATTAGAAGCATCTGCCCTGAATGAAATGACCAAACAAAAGTGTGAGTCATCATAATTTAAACCAACTAGAAGAAATTATTTGTGATCTTGTGCCAGTTGATAGGAGATTTGATGCTCAAAGCAAACAAAACAAAGGTAACATTAACACTGTTCTAGCAGGACTGTCAAAAGAACAGGAGGAACTGAACTTCAAATGTAAACAGTAGCAAAAGGCAACAGCAAGATCGTCCATTTAAAGCAACTTCAAGTTTTTTAGGAGCATTGGCCCATCTAAATCTTGTTTTGACACCACATGGGCGACTTACTTTACTTCAGAAGAGACATCAAACACTCATGTATGGAAGACATGCTTGTGATATCCAGAGTACTGAAATAAGTTTGTACTGTACAAGAGAACTTTCAAACAACAAGACAACAGATAAAAAACAACAAGTCTCGATAGTTACATCTATAGATGGCCAATTACATTTAAATAAGTGCCAAGAATCAACTTCAAATTTTCATAAAGGTAAAAGAAACTACCGGTATCAATCATGAAAGGAACTATGTAATACTCCCATTTTCAAACCTGGCTGTATTGCATATACAACAATTAGACAATAAAATTGTTTTTCAATTTAATCCATAATGATAGAGATCACTTCTATTGAGATTAGGGATGAAAACAGGCGACTCCACTGTCACTAGTCATAGATGCAGCATTAATAACATCCATTAAGCTGACATCAGATGCAACATTGTAGACCATAAATAGAATCAAATTGCATACAGGAAACCTTGCAAAAGGTACATATATACCTCA
Source organism: Musa acuminata AAA Group (assembly GCF_036884655.1). Classification (NCBI taxonomy): domain Eukaryota; kingdom Viridiplantae; phylum Streptophyta; class Magnoliopsida; order Zingiberales; family Musaceae; genus Musa; species Musa acuminata. The sequence goes on from NC_088335.1 coordinate 9,340,143, forward strand.
TCTAAATGGATGCTCTGTGATGAGGGTTGTGGTGATAAAAGAAGCTTGTCTCCAGTACCAAGACCAAAATGGTACACAGCAACCATCTCAATATCTGATAACTTCACAATGCACAGGACATCAGTAATTATATGCAGTAAATTTGTTATAAACTTGCATCAAGAAGACATGAATATGAAGTGCATATTCCAACATTGTGGCAGCATATGGGCATGCCAACATAATGCTGGGCTGGATATAACACCCACACCAGCTGCATGTACCTTGTGTCAACCAAAATGCACCATACAAGATAATCTTGTCTGCAACAAGAAGTCTTATTAATTATGATGCTAAGAAACTCATATAGGAGTACATAAATGTCAAGTTGTTAATATAGTAAAAACTCCACAAAGCAAAAGAAACAAATGCTCCACAAGAAACCATAATGATACGGCAAAACAAAAGGAAACTATTTTACATCTTTCTTTAAAAACTGTTTTTCACAGTACTACATAAAGCTCAGTCAAGTATATTTAAATACCTCTAAGAGAAAGTATGTATTTTGATGTCTGTGGATTAAATCCACATGACTCAGATAAAGATCAACAAATCTCTATTACTATACAAGTATACATATCAATTTTAACAAACTGCTTTGTCAATATAAAAAGGCATAATCTGATTATTTTTGCTTCTCAGGTTCACTTAAATTTTTTTACGATGAAAGCATGCCATATTATCTATTGGCTTTGTAACGTTGCTTTATCTTTGTCATCAAAATAAAGGTAATAAATATTTTGTACTTATCCATTAGGTCTCAATAGGCATTAGCAACTTCACCGGTAAAAGAATGATCCAATTCGGTTTATTTTTCTATTTTAGAACAATAACCATATCCCTTAAATTATGAAAGGCATGAAATGTTAAATAATAAAGAATGGCAAGTTTCTTTTTGGATTTCCTATCCAATCTAATTTTCTAAATGATGTCATGCATAGCATGTGCTAAGTGCAAATACTAGTAAAAACAAAATCAAAAGAAGCCACAACACTCAACTGTTAGGAGACACAAGAAGCAAGACCATTTATTGTAAAAAAAACCATATATTTTTATCTGCATTTACATAAGGATGACAAGGACAGGTGAAAAAATGAATATATTGCTCAAGGACATACCGGAACACCATCATGCAGAATTGCCAAATAAATTAGATTTGCATCATAGTTAGCTTCGTTGACCCACAACCTGGATGGTTTAGTTCCTGAATATGACAAAATAAGGACTTGTAGTAATCATGTCTAAAGATTGACTGATCAAGTTAACTTGATAACTCAGACAAATAAAAAAGCCCTTTCTGGTAAATTAGTCAGAAAATAAGGAAAATATCTTTAGAATAAAATAAAAGAAGTGAAATAATCAACGTTATAACTTATCAAAGACAACAATGAGTCTTTCATTATTATAGTCAGACTTACCAAAGAATGCAAGGAAATAGCAGGCATAAATTATATAATAAGCATAACCAGAACCCTGACATTATTATAATATTTACCCAAGCAAGCAACAACACTCATTGAGGTCAAGACTCAAGAGTTACTGAGTGATCAAATTTTAAAAAGTAAATATAGTTTCATAAGGTAGCTAACAAGCTGAGTCAACCAGTGCTATAGTAACTGAAAGAAGTCAACAGAGATGACAAACATTGCTATTTCAAGAAGATAATAAAAAAAGTCCATAGTTCATAGAATCAACCGTGATCCAAATACAAGTATTAGGCATGGGTGAAGCCATGAATGGGAGTTAAAAAAAGACTCACATGGAGATTCGGACCAAACGAAAAATGTAAGGTTAGGGATGATAAGCAAATTTAGAGTGGCATCCAGTATGTGACATTTCACGACTTAATATGAAAGTATAATTTGATATATATTCCATCTTGAAAAATTTCAAGACAAGCATATCAGAAAATACTTTCTAATAAAAATCTGTGGTAGCAGTCAACTTCATGGACTTTAACATAAGGCATGACAATTGACATCAAGAAACTAATTCTAAACAAATTTGTATTGAAAGTCACCTTCTTGTTAGTTATGAATATACTATAAAACATCAACATAAAATAAACAAGATTCTTTTAATTACCCATCAAAACCAAAGATCCAACTTCATCTATCAGTTGGTATCACATCTTAAAGAGGAAATGATATCGAACTAAAGGCAATACAATGATAAACAACGGCACTACTAATTTTGTAATCAGCTGATTCTACCAAAAACTTTAATCAGCTTTAATATCTTCAAGATCATATTTATATTGTCCCATAGATTTTTTACAATACTTGAGAATCAGGTGCCCGGACAAAGATGATCCTTACAAATTCCATTATGCTTCAGGTATATGTTGTTATTTTAACTTTCACGTAAACATCCCTAATTAACCCTTACTCAACAAGGCATCTAATTACCAACTGCACCTGCTTATTCCTTTTTTTGGGCCCATAAAACCTTGCATAAAACTCCATGTGATGGGATCAGAAGTAAATCAATAAAGCACAACAGAATCTTGTTACCACTGGCGATCAACAATAAGCTTTTTTTCTAACTTGAACCTAATCAGTAATATCTTGTTGACCTCTATAGGCCATTAGAATTGCTAAATCAGTATTTAAATCCTTTGTTGTCTATATTAATTATTAGTAGCTACTAAATTCACTAAATCAAGATGAAATCCTCTCTCACTAAATCAATGAGATATGTGCATCTGATCAATCCTTCTTAGACTTGAATGCTACCCAAACATAGTCTTTGTTCACCTCTTCCGACATCTAGCATTCAGCCAGCACAGCAACTTGCATCATTTATCCAAATTCCAAAGTATATATATTCTCCACCTTTTGCACTCCTATATCAGATTTTTTGATTAGAGGTGTGCAAAAAATAACTAGCTGCATTTTCTAACTTCCATTCATATAGGGATAAACAAATAGTTTTATCTTACTGGTCCCTCTAGACTTTCCTTTACAACTGGAACGGAAAAGGATGCTCTAATCTGATAAACCATAACCTTGTTTCTTCAATTTCAAGAGATGGTGAACCTAGCTGAGCCGACCATGCTTCAGCCCCTTATCCACCCCTCATCCCTAAACACAAATATTTACACCTGATGACACTCCAATAAAAAAATTACTTATGGTATTAGGTCTTTCAATTTCACAGTGGAAGAATATGACCAGAATTAACCACAAAAAAATTAGAATAAGATAAAACTTGACATGTAACAGAACCATAAAATCTCAATAGAGGACATGACAACAGTCAAAAGTATATCATGAGTATCTCTAAATCAATAAAAGTGACCACCTAATCATATTATTTATAGATAATATCTCACAAATATCTGAACATCATATGGCCCCAATTCTCATCGTTGTCTGATTGTCACAAAATACCACACTAGAGCACCACTTTGCATTAGTTGCAGAGGCCTAACTTTCATCCTCCAAAATAATGAAATCTTTAATACTGTATAAGCATTAAAAGAATCTACTTTGCAAAATATTTTATTTTTACTGCGATAATTTTAGAAAACAAGACCATTACTTCACACCTAATAACTTTAAGCAATGATTTGAATACCGTACTGGACAATACATACTGGTCCGCCAGTAGACCTGCATGCGGACCACCCAATACCGAGCGATATCAGGTATTTGGCTCCATATTGAGCGATACGGGGCTGTGATGGGCGGTAATGGTCGAAATTTCGACCATTACCGACCTGTACCAAGCGGTAACGATCGAAGCCGACCGTTACCGAATCGTAACAGTGTTCTAATGGTCAATTTGGCCATTGGAGGCCTCAAGAGTTTTTAAACCCTTTCTTCCTCCCATTTCAATTCATTTCACTATCACTCTCTCTCAAACTCATTTTTTCTCACATTCTCTCTCTTATTCTCATATTTTCACTCTCCTAAACTCAACAAAGCACCGAATTGTGGATTGAATCAAATTTAGAAGGATTAAGAGGAAGGGCTTTTGGTGGTAGAATCAGATATATCTACATATGTGATTACTTAATTTATTTGAATCTTAAAGTTTAAGTTATATACAAAATAATATAACAATTCAAATAATTTTTCTGTAGATAATTCAATATTAACAAAAGGACGATTTAGAACGGATCAAAATTGTGAACCTTGCACAAGACTATTCCTCAAAGCCCGAAAAAGATATGTAACACCTTACCATGGTTTGTAATATCGTACTGTACTGCTTGATACAGACAATATATCGGTACACCTTAGTGTACCGTGTGTCGGTATGCTTGGTACAGCTCAGTACGTACTGTACCGACAGGTGATCAGTACACCGGTACGGTATAGTATTCATAACCTTGATTCTTACCTAATTTAGATTAGTTTTGTTAAAACTATACTAAATGTATATTTATTTCTAACTTAAAAACCCTATTCTAACTTTTTTTCTCTTTTTCAGGTATTTTCAGAGGGTTTTATGCCTATTTTAGGCGTATCGTTCGATACACCCTAGCGTACGACTTGGTATGTCGTACCATATTATACCGATCATAGCTCGGTACATCAATATGGTACGATATTTAGAACCTTGACTTTAAGGACCTACAGAAAATAGAACAAATATTCAATATGACAAGGAACTACAGAAATTACCTTCAAGCTCATGTGAGCTAGTATTGTAACTGACAACCCTATTGTGACTAACAAGATCCCAAACACGCAAGAGACCATCGGCATGAATTACAAATAAACACTTTCTTTTGCAAACATCAGATATCACCATGTCTTGCACAGCCCCAATAGCCTTTTGCCTATAAAATGGTGTGGAATTTCAGCATCAATCTCTTCCATAAAAGAGACAAAGAATTTGAAGTATGTACTTAAGAACCAAATCAGTATAACTAAAAACATCATAAAACAACATTCAGATAATACTAACTCAACATTCAAGACAGGTAATTTTTGTCCTGAACCAATTATATAGAAAGGACAAACAATCAACCAATATTGTCATCAGATATAGTACAGCAGTTATTGCATAGTAAAAAAACCAAAAATTAAATGATAATTTAATAGCACATGTTCAAGAAAAAAGGATATATATATATATATATATATATATATATATATATATATATATATATATATATATATATATATATATATATATATTTATTTATTTATTTATTTATTTATTTATTTATTTATTTATTTATTTATTTATGTATTTATTTATACTAATTAAAATTGTAAACATGATAAGTCAAGTCAAATATCTTAATCTTCATAAAATGAACCCAACAAAGAAACTGCAAAAACAATTATTAGAAATACTTAATTGATAACTTCCTTCCAGAGGACAAAATTTTGCCATAGCACTGGGAAAGATGTGTAATCCTGAATCGTGATCAGCTTTATGTCATCCAAGCATAGTTCTTAATTTCGTCCTGACTGCTACTTGTGGGCCACTTATTGGTTTGGGCATTAACCAGGACGCGGACCATGGATTTCAATTTCATCTAGTTTGGTTCATATCAACTATTTAACATGAACCGAGATGCGGACCACCCCATTTCAGGCGGTTCAGTCTGGTTTTTTCTTTTCGTTTCAATTCTATAGATGTGAGGTCTGGATTTTTTTTTTTACTTTGAAAAGGATTGAACTGTCCAGTTTTCTTTTAAAAGAACCAGACCATGAAACTTATTCCCACATAATATGCCATTATATGGGCTCTGCCAGCAGCTCAATATAAAATTTTTGAATCATAAACACAAAGATGACTCTTTTCGCTTCGTGGAACTGCAAAATCCAGAAAATATAATTGACTGTGTTGCCAGAGTTTAGCCATAAGAATCCTACCTAAGTGCCTATTTAATGATAGTTATTTTAAAGAAAAACCACAAAATCCTTGTTTACCAATGTGGTTGGAGATTCCATAATTTCTTTCAACTTGAGGTTAACTTCAAATGCCTATAAATAATTGTGGTAACACCTTAAGATTTGTAAGACAATCATAATTCTGAAGGGGACCAAAAGAAACTTGTTTACCAGCAAAAGTGACTCTCTTACTCTTATTTCACTGTTTATTAAAAGTAACAGTCATGTACATGATCCAGAATTGCAAGCAAATGAACCCTCACCCTGTCACCAAGCCCATAGATCAGATGAAACAAAATGAACAAGTATTTATTTGATATGTTTACAAAATAATGTTTATTGAGAAATACCTTGACATGAGATTCCACAATCGACCAATTCCAACATCATCACGAAGCTCAGTGGCAAAACCTGTTATCATCGACAAACTAAAAGTTCTATGGATATGCAAAGATCCAAAAAAAAATTCTATTCAAAATCACAAGCGTACAAGTAGCAAAAGACAAGCAAGAACAAAAAGAGCTAAGAGCTTAGCAAAGCTAATCAAAGTATGTACAACAATCGGATAAACAACAAAAATTTGAACTGAACCTGGTGAACTAGGATCCAGTATTCCAAGTTGGAAACAGCTAACTACACCATCCTGTCGTCCAGTTACTAAGCATCCTGCTGCTGCTGTCATTGCTGTGATTTGAGTAGGAGGTGCAACATTGAATTCCACATACTCCCTTTGAGGAAAGGATGAACCAGAAATATAAGAAAATGGGCTTCTCAAACTGAGAAGATAAGCAACCCCAGATACAGTCAATACATAGAGCAAGTATGCATTCCCTGAACCACTATTAATCTGCAAAGTCATCATAAGCCACATCATGAAACATGAGATAAAAACTAGTCATGTTGCATGCTTTCACAACTATAAATAAACTAACCACATTCTTGCACAGAAATGCAGTTGGACAGAGTGCATCCTGGAATACCAGATGCAATCCAGTTTGAGGAAATTCCTTGGAGGCAATGACTTCAACAACCTCAAGAATATTGGGAGAATCCTTGTGAAGCCTCCTGGAATAAAGGTCGAAGGCAGTTGTTAAATCTAAAACACAATGAAGAACATTCTTGGAAATGTTCGTATATGATTTGAAGATAAGATGAAGTATGGAAACCAGGTATTGTCATTAAATAAAGACATTTGCTTAATTTTACAGTTAACATTAAAGACGAGAATGAGAAATAAAGGATAGAGGAGAACTGTATGAAGGCAACTAATAATATCCTGATTCGTCATAGATATTTATCATAAGATCCTTATGGAACCAAATGAATAAAATTCTGCTAAATTTAAAGCCAAAACACAAAGTAATAGATGGGAAAGGTACTGGCATAGATTTTCAAGTTTCAGATGCTTGTCAAGAAAGAACCTTCTCATCACCTGTCACCAACAGTGTGAGTTAAAAAATTTAGAATACGTAATAAGCAAGACGCATAAAGCGATAATTAAGACACTGGCAATCTAAGACAACTGGACAACAAGCAGATCATAATCGTATAAAAGCTAGCACTACATGGCCAGGAAGGAAGTAAAAATGTGAAGAACATATACATATTCACAAATATATACTTCATTGAAGAACAAAGATCTTATAGAATTGACTGCAAGTTGATAAACTTCTATGTAATGGGACCAAGTAGGACATGTTTAAGATAAGACATGCAATCTGAACATACAGCTGGAAGTAATACAAGGAAATAATTTTGAAATTTTGGGTCATCATAGCAAGGGACAATTAATATATACTTTTTGAAGAATCGACTTGTTATTGTATGTCATGCTCTTCAAATGGGAACATTGACAAGTTCATACAGTATTTTAAAATGTTTTACAGATATAATACAAGAAACATCAAATGGTAAAAACTTGTAACAGGAGAAGACTTATATGGCAACATCTGAAAAGAAAATAGATCTGTGTTTACATGGAAACCACAATAGAGCAAGAAACAAAATAAAAGATATTATTATAATTTATAAATATTATTATATCTTCTTATCTCACAAACGCTAGCACATATTCTAAAAGAAATAAGAACACCCAATCACCTAGAATAGTGGACAAATTTGTAATTGAATTTATCACAGCAATAGCATAGACAGACTCCATGGAAAGATTGTAAAGTTGAATGGAAGAAAGCATGACTTAACAACATAGATGGGGTGTGGGATATGTGGGTAACCATACAGACTGAAGATGTGAAAAGTAGGCAGCAACATTAGAACTAAACAGTGGAACTATATGGCATCAATACCAACGGGAGTTTAGTAAAGGAGAGTTTGGGGAAGTTCAAGAGTAGCGGCAGGAGGAAGACTCATAGTGGCTTGAGGAAGCCCAAAAGTCAATTACTTAAAAGAGATATGTAACAAACTTATTAAAGAAAGTCAAGATCAATATGAGATAAATTAGGCTAACAAAAAAAAAACCTAAAAGGAAAATCTTGATGCAAAACATATTGCATATGATAGTTTCTGGAACAAGCTTGAACAAGGTAAGAGATATATACAAGATAGAGAAACACACACAAGCTTGCAAGAAGGAAAATGTAAATTAAAAGGTAAATATCAAATGACTTTTATAAAAGGCAGTGAGATAATGAAAAATTAAAAAATCTTTTCTACAAGTTATTTATTTTGTATTGTTAGCAACCCTGATTCTGGAGCCACAAAATAATGAGACAAAGAAGAAAATTTAGATAAGACTATGAGGTCCGATATTATCCCAATTGATGTACAAATGTGTTTAAGAGATTCAAAGTTAACTAACCAATTTACTAAACAAATTCTTAGCAACAAAGAACATGTAGGATAAATACAGAGAAAATGCATTTTTAGTAACAGCATAAAATAACAAAGGAGATAGTTATTAAAATTATCATAAAATCAAGCATAAGTCAATTTAAAACTTTCATGGACATAAAACAAAAAATTTATGGAAGTTACTTCACTTTTGTGCAAAGAAGAACCACTAAGAAGAACTTTTTTCTATGGTAAAATCAAGGATTACAATACCGAATGATACCGCCCGTACTGGGTGGTACCATTGATCTAGCTCTGTATTGGACGATACGGGGCTGTATCGGGCGGTAATGGTTGATATTTCGACCGTTACCGCCCGAAACAGGTCGGTAACGGTTGATTTCCACCGTCGCCGCCCGCTACCGGGCAGTATCAGCCAGGCTGCAGCCTAGGAAGTAGAAGCGTCGAGGGAAAAGAGGAAGAAGGCGCTCGAAAAAGAGGTAGAAGAAGAGGGAGAATCGGGAGAACCTCGACGCTTCCCGATCCGGCACCACCTCCCTCGACGATCCCGATCCAAGAGGTAACGAAGAGGCGACGACTCGGCTTCTTCTTCGTCGTGTTCTTCGCCGACGACTGGAGACACCGGCCTTCACCACGTTCTTCGCCGAAGACCGAAGACGCTTGCGGCCTTCGACGTCTTCACCTAACGCCGCAAATGAGGAGAAGACAACATCTAACGCCACAAGGAGAAGAAAAAGAGGCGACATCGCCAAGGCAGCATATGCCTCCTTTTTTTCTATATATTGATTTTTATATTTTTTATATTATATATATATGTATCGAGCGGTACACCTTAGCATACCGCTCGGTATGCCCGTACCGTATCGTATCGAGCAAAACTCGAAACGCCGATACTGTATAAAATTACAAACCTGGGGTAAAATACATAGAAAAGAAGAAATAATATCACATTTTTCACTGAACTTAGGGAAAAAAAGCCTATTATTAGGTTCTTAAGAATAAAATGTGATGAATTTAAGAAAGGAAGTTGACTTCATTTGATATACCGGTAAGAGCACATACACATTTAAAAGGGTAGTTACTAGCATCTGAACAATAAGATTAAACATGTGAATTTGTTGTTAGTGTAAGGTTAAAAAAAAGTCAAATAAGAAATTAATGTATTCAAAACAAACTAAGAATAGAAATCAGAAGAAATGTTTAAGATGATTTACTTTAACATACCAATGGTACAGAAGAGCCAAAAGGTACAAAAAGAAGTAGAAGAATAATGCAAAAGACTAGGTTCAAAATGATAAAGAGATACTAATAACTGATTATAATACAATATCATGCAATCAACAGATATTACTTAAACAAAAGATACATGTAGAAGACCCCAAAAACTATGGTGGTTGATTATCAGTTTTGCAAATATGAACTACAAAATAACAACCATATGTACCTATCTACTTGAGGTAGCTACAAAGAAGACTTGTCATTAGCTCTTTGAAGTAAACATAGTCTACTAATTTGAGGATCATTTTGTCATTCTCAATGCATCCCACATTATTCATTTTTGGTCAACATTCCCACAGCAGTTCTAAATAAACTGAATCATCCTACACCAGTGATACAATGCTCTATTCTGGATATCACAAAAAGTTAAACAATATTAAATAGCTTGCCATTCAGTTCCAAATTGTCGCTATATGTGATATTCAATAAGCACAACCATTTATTATAGTTACCAGAATCTTTATCATCTACCTCAATAGTTTTGCCTTAAGCATACTAATTCTCTGAGAAGTCAATTAATTGTTTAATGACACTCAATATTTCAATTTTATAAAGCAGAATTTGTCTGATATTGACTTATTCAATCTATCTTTACAAGAAGATCACATGATGACAACACACAAGAAGAACAATGCCATTTTAACAACCATCTTCTTTTTTACCAGTAATATCATCTTTAGTCAACCTTTGATGCAATATGGAGTGATGGCTTAATATGAGTTCAAGCTAAGAAATATGCAAGATAGCAACTCCAGAGAACAAATATATAATTATCAAACTCAACATGAATAAGAGATCCCAACTGAAAAGTGATGGCAATAAGATACAAGACCAAGCGAAATAACGCAAAGGAAGTCGATGGCTTTCTTAGACCCTTTTTTTTTTACTTCTAAAAGTTCTCCTATGTCTTTAGTTCACTTAATTGTACCACTCATGCATGTAAAGTAATGCTAATTATATATATTCAATCTGCTGTTCATGCCACAGTAAAGAAGGACAAGTTAGTGAAATATGATGATGGCTTGTCATTCCATAAGCTTTGTTTTTTCTGAATTTAGTCACAACAATCCCCATGTGTGTGATTTGAGAGGAAGAAGGTGATGTTCGCCACTAACCTTCTCGTTACCAATTGAACATCTAAAGGTGGTAAGTTCATTTAGGTTCAGATATTGAACCAGACTTAACGAAGAACAAGTACAACAAGGTTTAAAGAGAACAAACCTACTAATTTGTGTTAATGCTAACGAAGTATACATATCCCTTCATTCAATCCTCCTTCTATTCGTTACTTCAAATTTTAGAAGAAAAAAAAATACATGCCAAGTACGATGTCCAAAAGGTAATGACTAAAAACAAATGGAGTAGGAGGAAGAGGAAGTCGAGAGAAGGAAATGGGAAGAAGGGTTACCAGATGAGATAAGACTTAGTATCGACACCTTCTATCACGTGACATCCGGCTGCGTCCCTGGGGGCGAAGGCGGCGCCACCGTTGGCCAGAGGAGACGGCTGGGGAGCCGAGGCGGCCGCGAATGAGAAGGACGACGAGGGGACGGTGACCTCGATCCATTCAGCCTTATCGCTCCCAAGGATGGGAACTTCCACGCCGGCGAGGGATCGAGCGACGGCCGCCATGGCCGAGCGCCAGGAGACTAGGGGGTGAGAAGGGTTTTGAGGGGGCTTTCCGGGGTAGGGAAGGAATGTTGTTGGGGGAGAGAGTGGTCGCAGCGTCGTTGATTCGACATTTAAAGGTGGACCGATTTGGGCCCGAACCGGGTTCGATGGTTCCTCCGCGCTGACCCAATCAAATTATTGTAGCCGTTAAACGGTTTTTAAACATAAGCAAACATATTCGCATGTCCTAAAATAAATATATATGTATACAAGAAAAATACATGGATCCTGAATTTTCAAAAAAAACATATAAATAAATATTTTATTCAGTAAAAAAATTTCTATAGTGTTCATTAAATATCTACTCCGTGCGTTACTCAAGTGAAAATTTATCTTGTGATGAGAGAAAATAGTATTAATATATTGATCAAATCGGCATGGTACGGATTTGTATCCGTACGATTATCCAAGATGAAAACATCGAGATCCCGATATATCATATACATGAAGATTAAAGTCAATAGAAGCTTTTTGACCTAATCCATCGGACATTCAAGTTAATAACTCGAATTTTTCAAATGTAAATAAAAAAAAGATAAGTCCTCTCTCGATCATGTTAAGGATAATTTTTATATCCATCCACATAAAGATAAAATATTACATGAAATATTGTGTGGGAGTGGAAACAATTTATTTTGAACTTATCCATATTGACAAACGGGGTAGAAGTGACCTGACCTCCATGTGGTGGTTACATGTCGGATGATAATTAACATACGTTGTTCCTTATCATCTTATCTACGATCAATATATTTTTTAAGATTTATTCGAAAGTTTTGTGATAAAATAATATAAGATTCATGATACCACATGAATCTCTATAGTCATCTCCATGCTGATAACTTATTATGGTCTAAAGATAAATGATAACAATTTCTCATATTAGAATGAAAAAAATGATGAAACTTGAGTTTAGATGTTTGTTGATCGTAAATGACGTGGTAACATAAACTACGGCATGGCAAAAAATTGATTCGAACACTTGTAATTTAATGTCAAATAAGTGAAATTAAAATCAAAAAATAATTTCGAGACTACAGTTGAAAACAGTGGAATTAAATCAAGCAAAAAAATAAAACAAATCCACAAAACTACGCCATTTTAGGACGGTCCAAAATTCTTGTCGTCAGCAAACCATAGCCAACCTTTGCGATTGAGCACTTTAAGTAATTGTTTATCATATTGGTTAGTCCATCATTAAACACTTTTTTTTTATTCACAGGGATAGTAGTGGAAAAACATGATTATCTTATCATTAGGGTTGATTAAGGAAGGGAAGAACGACCTAATTCGGTTCAAACCAAACAATGGACAACGTGCATCGTCTCAAAAAATTCAAAGAGAAATTAATCACTATAGTCTAGATATTGTCTGATTTCTCAACACATCATAGAAGATAGAAATCAATCATAGACCAACTCGATTCATATGATATTTAAGTCAATGATATCTAAAAATAAAAAATAAGAAAGAAATAAAATGAGAGAATTTATTTATACCTCAGTCCTTGTGACTCAAATTCATGATGAGATGATAATTGTCCTATAATTGCTAATGTGGAGGTGTCATGTGTCGGTTTTGAAATGTATTATTCTATTCTCTATCGATTAGCGATCAAATCTCTGCTATCCAAGTTCACATATTAAAAATTTATGAATTAATAGGGAATATATAATTAGTCAATTATTGCTCACGCAAATTCATGAAAAGAATATACTTAGACGACCTATTATCTACTTGCCTGCAAAGATAAAAGCCCAAGGTGTAATTCGGGATGATTACGAGATAGTATTCATGAGAGTCCAATGGATAATTCGGGATGATTAGAAGTCATCTCCTATACAAAATCTTCAAATAAATATTTTATCTTTCAAAAGTTATACATAAAAATATACCCTTAGATAAGGGGTATTAAAAATCCAGAATATTGACCTATAAAAGTTAATATTGGGATTAACTCGAGTGTCAAAAAGAAGTTTCTTTTGACTTTGATCTTTTGTACATATAACATCTTAAGAGGAGGTACTTTCTACGTCGGACAATTCTGTACATATGGATCGAAGTCACGTTAAACTTACGAGAACGTCAATACAAAATTTAAACTTTTAGTTATTTAAGAATTTATATTATAATTAAAGAAAGTAAATAATAGCAATAACCTTGTATTGTTGGAACTTGAATGATAGAAAAATTGATCTTTCAATAAATACATGTGATAATAAGTTTCTCCATCAAATCAATGTAAGTTAATTCTCATTTTTGCAACATAACTTGTCATTGTCAACTCATACTCTACAAAATAAACAATGACTATACATATTACTTTCTTAAAAAAATTTGTCATGTGTCTTTGATATAAAAAGTTTAAGTATTTTGCATCAATTATTTAAGATATTATTCAATCCGAATACTAAAAAATTGATATAATCATATAGTACTTTTACATTAACATATACATATATATATATTTATAAAATAGTTGATTGATCATCCATTCATTATCAGTCATACGTTAAGATGAGATAGAATTGATTATATATACACCAGCACATGTTCACATGAGATAGTTAATATTACTCGTATGAGGAGAGGAGAGGAGAGGAGAAATAGGGTGAGATATTAAAAAAAGTATTACTATTAGTTTAACTAAAGATATTGTTTTTAGAGTTTAATTACCACAGAAGATTTATGCAACTGACCTTTAAAAAATTGAGATATTAGGAGTTATTGTTGTGGTAAAAGACACAAATAGATTCGACATATGCCACAATATATTTCAATCACTAATAAAACTATTTTATGCATTATATAATAGAGATAAAACGATCTGATCATCTCAAAAGACACATCACAGATCGGACGATGTCGGATGAAATCAAATCCGTCGATACCCGCACTCGACTCCCACCCGCTTATTTGGTCGCTGTTAAGCGCGGAGAGCATGCCAGGTGGGACCCACACTTTTGCCCATCCCTGTGACCAGTAATGAGACGGGTAGATGAGGGTATGAATGAGATGCGTCTCTCTTCAGCCAGTTTTCTACTGTCGGGATCCAAACAACGCTGCATGGGAGAGAACACGAAACATCCAGAAGAATAACAAAGGATCGAGTTGTCCCCGGAACCCGAAGCCTCCGACCCGGTACGCGACCTCTTCGCCTCCAATTCTCGGACCGCGAGCGAGATCGCGACGCGGGGATATATTGCTACCTTCATCCTCTCACCTCGAATCCCTGGGTCACCTGGATCTCAGCCCGGTTTCTCAGCTCCCTTTCTCCATAGATTCATTCGCCGCCGCTCGCTGATTCGAAATCGGCGCCGGGGATTGCTTCCAAGGGACATCAGCTGAGGTGCCTTTGCAATATACGGTTTCGTGCTCATTCTTGCATTCTAAAGATGGACCTTTTATGCAAGATCAGCAGATATGGCTCCGGTTAGTTTCCTTTTTGGAAGCAAGCCCCATTTATTGGAATTTTCCTGCTGGATCTAACAGGGAGCTGAAAGCTTATCTAAATCGTATGGTTTGGTATTTCAATTTTTGTCCTTTGTAGCTGAAACTGACGCTTCGTTAACATATGGGAAAGTTAGAAGTGGGTATTTTGTACCGAAAAATTTTTGTTATGAGCCATGCTCAGCGGTTTGCTGCAAATAAATTTTGCCTGTTTTTGTGGAACTTATAACATTTCCTTAGTCGTCTATTAGTTTTCTAAGGGTTGGTAATATCTCTGAGAAACCTGAAAATGATGCTTGGAGTATATTTATATAGTTGTGACTTTGGTGTGAATTCGGCCAATTCATGCCATTCCTATTACAAGATATCAAAAGATCAAGTCAGTATCATGGGATAGGAGGATAATTAGAGAATTCTGTTCTTGGACATCCACCACAACTTATGTTGTTCTAATCTGTCAGACGCAGTCAAACTAGTGTTGACATTGCCAAAAGCTCAGTGGTCAATTCGTGTCCTAGTTTTTGAGTGAAAAAAAAGGTGATACTGTTTCTTCCTCATCGAGCATTTTGTAAGGATTGACGTAGGCTCCAGTTACAATAGAACTATGTAGACGAAATTCCACAGCTCTGCTAATAGACTGACCAAGATTCTATATGATATTTGCCAAGGTTTCTGTGCTACGTAAGACTCTTGGTTGACTTGGAAGATAATAATTTGTCAACCAGTCTTTATTTGATTAATTAGAAAATGTTATAGTAGCAGGCCTTTTGTCTGTGGATCCTCTGGATATGCAGCTTGGCTTTCTTAGATGTAGTGGATTGCTTTTGTGGGTGGTTAGCTAAGGTTTCTAAATTATATGTATAAATACCTGAAGATTTTTACATCTAAAGCTGGATTTTTGTTATGTATAGCAAGATTTGATGTTTTCTTTATTTGGTTTCTAATTAAAAAACAACACTAAATTTGTGGAGCACTTTTGCTGGATCTAATTGGATTTAGTTAAGATTTGAATTGATATGGAAGTTGTACCTATGTTATCAATCAATTTTTTTAATTTCTTCTGATTTTTGCCTTTGTCAGATATAACTGATTATTGCTTAACATATAGGGAAGCACAATCCTTCCTGCAGTAATTTTGAAGTGTTGTAGTTTTCTTTGAATAAGTTTAATTTGTTTTAAATGAATTTCCAACATAGCTTTTATTTTTTCATTGAACTTCTGTGAGGATTGTTGATGTGTCTAGTAAACCTGGAATGATGCTTCATAAAGTACTCATGGTAGCTGAGACTTTTATATGAATTCAGTGAGCTCATGCCATTCTTACCACAAAAGATCGACAAATCATCTGGATATTATGAAATAAAGGTTAACTAGAAATCTTCTGCATTTCTTACATGCACCAGAATTAATAGTATCGTAATCCGTTGGACAAACTCAAAGTAGTGCTGACATTGGCAAGAGTTCAACAATCAGTGCGGTATGGATCTTGAGTAAAATAAATAATTATTTTTCTTCTCCATGAGCCTATGTAAGGCTTGAAGTAGGCTTTAATTATTTAAATATTTTATAAAATGTAATTCAATCATGCTGCCAACAGACTGTTGAGATTGTTCTGGTGTGGAATGGATGCTAAGGTCCAATGACACTTCAGCTTGATAGAGCAAATAATAGACTAACAAGTCTGATTTTATTGATCAGAAAGTTATGCTATGCTAACTTTTCTTTATACTAGCACACCTTTTTTGTGGAGTAGCATCTTGGCTTTCCTGGGGAATTATTGACAAAGACAAAATTAAATTCATAGGGGTAGATATGAATCTTCAGAAGGTATTATTACTTTGACAAACAAAATAATCTTGGGAGACTAATAAATCAGAGAACTTCCTCACTTGTCTGTTGCAACTGGAAACAAGTTCCCTCTGTAAGAGTTTCTACCTATGTAAAAGCTTGGAAAAACATCTTCGAACTCAAACTCCCATAACCTTTAGTTGTCTTTGACCAGTCCACTTTGTTGATCTTCTTTCTCTTGTTGTGATATCCTACAGCTTAGATTTTTCTGATTTTTGTTCTTTTCAGCTCCTTGCACTAAGGTTTTTAATGTTGCGTCGGATAGCCTTGTAGCTTCTATATAGGGATCAAGCTGGGTGGTGGTTTCTCCCTCTACTTATGTATTTTAATAAGTATGCTGGTGAGCTTAATTTTACTTGGAAAGGAAGGTTTTAGATCAATTCTTAAGTCTATGGTATGAAGTTTTGCTGCCATGTTTCTGATTATTTTATGTGATTTGCGGCAGTGAACTATAATTCTTTATAAATGAATTGGAACGTATTCATATTTTAGATTAGTATTAGTGTCATCCTATACAAATATTTTACTGTATTAGGGGAATGGCATAAACAGGAAATTAGTGGACTTGTTTACATGATAACTAGGTTCACATCTTGTAGCTTGCTCAGATGAAGAACATGAATATGAGTAATCCAATACTGTCATTGGAGCTTTATTATCATGCCAAGAGTTCCATTTTTTTAGCTCTAGAAATATTACTTCATACATGTTGATTTCTTTTGAATCTCCATGCATCAGCTATCAACTCATAATTTTCTCAAAGAGAAAACAACTGAGGATGCTGCGGAGAAAAAAAAATTCAATGGATGGTAAAAACCACAGTATAGCTCATGGTGGTTGAGTGAAACGAAGAAAGTTAATGATTCAGGAACAAGGCTGGGAATCATACCCAGTCATACTCTTATATTAATGAAAATGTTAATAAATAAATGTAGAATGCTTCAATATCTTGTTGCAGAAGTGTTGTTCCAAGTTCCAACAATGTCTCGACTAATTGGTTGACACCACACAAGGCATAATACATTTACTTTGACATATTCGTATACCTTAATTATTTCTTTATACTATTCTATGTAATGTCTGTGTTGAAAGCATGTGTTTTTGGGAAATTATTAAATTATATAAAGTTTGTGCTTCCTTATATTTTCCAGAACCATTCTCCATCAAGCAATTGCCAAAGTAAGCTTACACCAAATTCTGGACCTCGCGATTCATAGGAGCCATAATCGTGCAAAAGTCTCATTTTTTGACCAAGTGTTGGTATGCTTCCAATTCCATAGGCTTATTTATTATGTTGCAGTGATCTTTAAGTAAGATTTATTTGCAGCAGGTTATTGAGTCAAATGCAGACATATCTGGAAGATGCTCCTGTTGTTCATGGGTCCCCAAAGACTTCAAAAAATATTCGTAAAAGGTCATTTGATGTTGCTGATGGTAATGCAAATGACACGAACAATCATTCTACTGCAAGTCCTTCAAATCATTTGGTGCTTTATGACCCTGGTACAAGTGGTACCGGTCAGGATGCTCATGCAGTTAGTGATCTCATGGATAATCATACTTCAACATCTAGAAACTTCCTAGCACCAATTTCTTCTGGCCGTACTTTTCCATCCATTGGGACATTTACAGTCCAATGTGATTTATGTTTCAAATGGAGGATCATTCCAACAAAAGAGAAATATGAACAAATACGTGAACACATATTAGAAGAGCCTTTTATATGTGAACATGCTCGTGAGTGGCGTCCTGATATTTCATGTGAAGATCCTGAAGACATATCGCAGGATGGCAGTAGACTCTGGGCAATTGATAAACCTAACATCGCTAAACCACCTCCTGGCTGGGAAAGATTGCTTAGGATCAGAGGCGAAGGAGGCACAAAATTTGCAGATGTGTATGTCTTTGATTTCTCTGGTTGTCCCTTCTTTTATTCTCCGCAAGTAGACTGCTCAGGATGGAAATTTTGACTATTTATTTTATACCACAACATTTGTGCCTTTGTGGAACTCCATGACGTATGTTCTGAATAGATAGCCATATGATAGAGATATAAAATAGTGTTAAGACCAGGACTGGTTGATTTGAATAATTAAGGAAAATGAGGTAGTAGGGAGTGGTTCCTTTTTAAGATGCATCCCGTCCAGAATGCTTGTCTGATTATGGATCTTGATGTTTAGTTTATAAGGTGCATATTCCTTTGTCAATGACTTCATCTTGCCTAGGGCTAGCTTAACATGTCTTAATTCCTTTTGGAAGTCACAAAAGGATTATCACAAAAGGAATTCTCTCTCAATACTTGACTGATCATGTGCATATTGTTTTCTAATTCATCTTTTGGAAATAACTAAGCAACTAGAAATTCAATTTTGGACAATATATCAATTTAGATGGAATTATGTTGAAAAAAGTTTGATAAGGAAGTCATCACATAAAGTTTTGCTTTTTTTCCTAAGGTAGCATTTGATATGGGTGTTAAAACTCCTTGTAACTTGGTAAAAGTGGTTGTAACCATTTCTCTAATTTGTGGCTAGGGGGTATTCAGTGCTGTTTATATTAGTTGGTCACATGTGATTTCTCTTTCCTCCCTTGGTGTGTATACGCTATAAATAGCGATGAGCTCTCTCAAGAAGTATGTGTATAGTAGTGGTTGAAGTTGCTGAGAGTTTGAGAGGCTGGTAACAAGTGTTTTCTGCACACTTGTAATTTTTTCCCTATGGTGAAGATATGCAGTAGATCCATGGACGTAGCCCAAATTGGGTGAACCACGTAAATCTTTCTGTGTCTTCATTTGTGTTTTATTCCTTTTTTTCCTTTTTTGAATTTGGTACCAGGAGATTTGTTTTCTTCTAACACAGAGGATTAAACTGGGTAGAGGTTTAACCCACCAAACAAGATCGAGTTGTGATGGTTTAAAACATAAAATAAACAATATGAACAGTTAAATTTTGGGTGAACAAAATAAATTTAGAGTTAAAATAAAGAAATGAATTTTATGCTGTTTATTCTTTCATATGATCAACAAGATCTAGAAAAACCATGTTGACTTATCAAGGAAGTTCCAAAGTAACATGATGGACTACAATGAACCTCTGTGTTCGATTTGAAACTTTGCAATAGTATTTATTGAGTGATATATGAACTTGAATATTGAGTTAAATGTTGCACCATTCAGACCCTTTTGTCACGTCTAAACTTTTAATCATAAATTGAGACCAGAAAAGCATTTACTTGAATTATTTTGGAAAAAATCTCATAATTTTTTAGCAAGAATTTCATAATCAGATTGGCTCTTGGCATCAAATCTTCCCAAGTTTAGTTAATATTTAGAGAGAAGTCTTCAACCTAATTTTGGTGTTAACTTACTTAGATCTCTTTCTTATAACCTTTTGTTTGGTATTTTCATGGTTTCCTTTTTTGTTTTTTATTTATATCTGACATTTTAAAACCAAGTTGGCTCACATAGTCTTGATTTTCTGCTTTGGAGTGGCATCCATTCATGCATTTTTACAGCTTTAAAGTGCTCCCAGCATTGATGCCAAACTTTTTTTTTTCAGGTATTATGCTGCACCATCTGGGAAAAGACTGCGGTCAATGGTCGAGATTCAAAGGTATGGTCCATGTTCTTCCTCACAAAATACATGATATTTTGAAAGACTTGCATTTACCACTTAGTATGGTTGTTTATAATTATTGTTGTGCTATCTGATAAAAGAAGTGCAACATGTTGGTTATTTTAGTCATATTATGTTGTTTTGTCGATGAACCTTGCAGGTATTTGCTTGAACACCCAGAGCACGGACAAGGGGTAACTCTTTCTCAGTTTTCATTTCAGTCCCCTAGGCCTCTACAAGAGAACTATGTCAGAAAACGTCCTGGACGTTTGACAAATTCTTGTAATGACCCTGATACAGTACTGCCAAGGCCAACTGAACCTGAAGAGGGTGAGTGAAAATAGCAAAAGTAAATTCCAGAATTTCTTTGGAAGTTACCTGCTGTGATAACTGAATATGTAAATTCTCTATGCTGCCATTTTCATATTAGTTAGTTGACTAGTTCTTGAGTTGCTCCAAGAGAAGCCATGAGATCTGCTGGAAGAGAGAATTGCCTTTGACCAGCTCAATGTGACACTGATTTGCTTCAAGTTGCATATATAAAGCAGATGATAGATTCTACATATGCAGAACAAGGAGGTTCCGTATGACTTAATCAGTCTCTTGTGACTTCTTTAGTGTATCAACTCAAAAAAAGAAAAGAAAAGAATACCATTGATTTTGGGCCTCAAGTTTGAATGTTTTTTTGACAATTCACTGATGGCTGAAAAAATATCAGTGTAGAAATCATATCAATGGCATTATAGGAAATTGATATAAATGTACAAAGGTGTTTTAGCAAAACCTAAACTGAACTGCTCATGCAGTGTGACTAGCAGTATGCATATCTTAATGAAATGAAAGAAATGTTTGTTATAGTTTTTAGCTAATTTCATCATGTCTACATTTCTTGTTTTTTCATATTAAGATATTCGCTAAGCTTTTCGGACAACTAATTTCTCCTGAGTCTTTTAGTCATTGGGTTGTACTAGAACATGTCTGATTATTCCCTATTTCTCTGATTATTTTGCAAATGATTAAAAACAGGAGCTGGTTATTTCTTGTGTTCTATGCAAAATCTTGCTGGCTTGAGTTTTTCTTTTTCACTTATTTTCTGATTTCTTGAGATTGCCGTAACCAATATTAGATGGTAGGTTGTCATCATACTTTACATTATCTGGTCCATGCTGCAGTGAATCCCTTATCTTGGGCAGCTCCTCCTACACATAAAGAGCTTTTAACTGGTGGACCAGCTTCATCAAGTCCTCGACAAAACGAAGACCCAACACCGACGGCAGCTACACCTTCATCAGAACAAATGTGTGGTAGTTCTCTTAATGATCAACCCAAGATGAAGCTAGAAGATGGTGACCATTCCAGGAATCCTTTTGAGGTGTGATGCTTTATTCTGATGTTGTTGCTATTTTGGTTTCTTCTTAACTTTAATGTCATGGAGAATGAAGGATTGTACAATACATGACAATGTTTTAACAGGGAGGTGAATTTTCTTAAACTTTAATATGGGAAGCACAAAATTGATGGAACAGGAATACCAACATCAACATATATGAAGATATTATGATTAAGTCAATCGCCTTTTCTTTTTAATTCTACCTGCATCATGTCAGTCTCTGAAGATTATCTTGGTGATAAATGGTTATAGAATACATGAATTCCATGGACTCTTCCAATATGTAGATGAGGAGATGGTGTGATGGCTCTTTTTCACCATAAGTTCCATGGGACCACTTTGCAGCCAAAATTGGTTTAAACTTGGTTTAGGATGTGCACCCATAGCACAAACTTTTCATGTAATGTGATTAAACTGGGCCAAAAATTGTAATTGTAATTTCTCCCACTTGCAGCTCCCACTAAAATAGATTCACCACAAGCAACTCAGAAATATTGGCTGTGTTGCTAAAGTGGAGATCTTATTTTGGTGTCATGTCTTGAGGCTTCCCAATACTCTCATCCTTTGAAGTTTTCTTTTCCTCACCACTCAAAGCTACAATGAGAAGTTTGTGGAATGAAGCCACTAAGTGTGACTTCAGCCCAAAGCCAAATCTTTACTAGATTCTAATCCATTGAAATGATAGCACAGAAGAAGAGAATGGAAGCTCTTTTTGTTGCCATCATCCACCAGCACACCCACTTTTCAGCTCCAGTTTCTTGAATTCAGATGATATCCACCATATTTGAGGTAGCAAAGGAATTCAGGGATTTGAATGTACTACTTCCTCCAATCATGATGCAGCACATATGTCTTCCTACTGATGTTTACCTAATCTGAGTCATCCCACACCATTAGCTACCACTAGAAACAGTCAGGCATCATGCATCTTATCCAAGGTGCAATGTGTTCACTTGCATTCATTTCTTTTTTGATACCTCAAGTTATCTTTGATCACAAGTGAGAGAAAATGTTCTACTATCAAAGAAAAGGGATGCTGATAGTGACTCTTTTATGTTCTCAAGTGAAGAATAACAGAGTGAAGTCCACAATTCAGAATTGCTTTGCTAATTTTATATAAAAAAAATATTCTGCAATACTCATTGATCATTATGTAAAAATTACAGAGGAGAGCCAAAGAAAGATTTAGAGGATCATTCAGTCAATAGAAGAAAGATATTCCTGAATTGTTTAACAGTTTGAAAAATGTTCTTGCTAGTTTGGTTGCCTTCCTCTACTCATTTACCAGAAACCTTGTAATAATAAGATGGATAGCAAAGCATATAATACATTAGAAACTGGATGATGAGTGTCATGCTTGCTTGCTAAAATTCTAATATAAAGTTAGCGATGAGATATATATAAAGTTAAGGAACCATATGATCCAAAATACCTATTTTCAAGTTAATAATAGTCTATCAAATCTCACGTTAAAGGGTTTAATATCCTCATCAAAAACCAACATAATTTAAAATATATCATGATGTATCTCGAGTCTCATTAATATATAGTCTATTTTTGCTCTGATCTCTTACAATATCCACTACTAAGTCTACTCTCATACCATTTATCATAATCTAACTTGATGAATGACTGATACGTTAATAATTAATATAAAACTATGTTAATCAAATATCAACGTACTTCAATATATGTTGTGATGTACTTGAATCTGATTCACATCTCTTTCTTACTTTGTCCCCTCATACGTAGATCTTTCTTCTTTTACGCATACCTCTCATAGTAGTCAATAATATTTGTTCTGATTTTATTTATCATAATCCAACTTGATCGAGTAATTGACTATTAATAATAGATCTAAAACCAAGTTAAATGGTTGTATAGTATATCAAACTTTTATAAGTCAATTCAAGTCTTAAAATGAGGTGTGAAGCTATCATCATCATCCTCGTAGTCATAATAAATTTCTATAATTCAAATAATGATGACTAAAATCACTAACAAAAATACCAGAGAAAAAAATTATTTTCTAATTAATATAATTCAGTTGGTCCCCCTGGTGTGGTGCAGTGGTCACTGGAGATGGGGATCAATCAATCAATCAATCAGGTGGGACAGATCTTGCTCTATCTTCTTGCTGCTTAAGGCCTGTTCATGCATGAAATGTCCTCTTCATCAAGTATGGAGGAGATGGACTTTTGAGCAAACCTTGAGGTGATGTGGTGTTAATGTAGTCTGAATCAGATGAGCTGGATCTCTTAGAGCAAGGTGGGGGGATGCATGAGAGCCGGTCATGCTTAGATCTCTGGATTTAATGCGTTTTGGATTTGTCTGTGTGCATGTCATTTCAGATCCTCGAATTAAATCGAGAGCACAGGCCAATTTTTTCTAGCTACTCATATGAGATAGAGGATTACATGGGGGATGTGCTAGCAAAATCAATTCTGTCCATATGTTCTGGTTCTTGATCAAACTCAAACATCAGTGCAGTGTCTGCATTTGCAGTAGCAAAAGCTTATTTTCCTAAAAGAAAATAATGAACACAGCTCGTAAGAAGGAAGAAGTGTTTCTTGAACTTCTTAGAGTACAGATTATAAGAAGATGAAAGAAGTAGAGTCACCAAGAAAACTACATTTACTGGTTCTTCCGAAATGAAGATCTCAATCTTTCTATTTTATCTTAATTGCTATGATGTAATGCATAGATTGATGATCCTTCCCAAACCTGCAGTTCTTCAGGTGCAAATAATTGCTAACAATTCTTTATTAATTTTCTGACATTTATTGAAATGCATTTATGCAGGTTATGGGAGCTCTGTTACTCCTTAAGAGCAAGCTAAAACACATGGAGATTTATTGAGCATGGGAGTATTTGTCTGAATCTGAAGGCAGTAGGCCTCAATGATTCATTCAGTAAGGCATGAGTTCAATGGACTCCATCTTTTCTCTGAGTTCAGATGCATTTGCTGAGGAATCCTTTGTTGTCTCCTCCATGCTATGTCAAGAATCACCCAAGGTTGATGCATTGGAGCTCTGGGTTAAAACAGTAAGTTTGTGAAGTCCATCACTGGGTTTAAACTTCTCTTACAAATGCACCATGAACTCCTTCAGCTCCAATCATCCTGCAGAACCTTCAAGCAATCATCAAAGCTTGATCCCTGCATTTGCAATGAATGTTATGATCAGGCTCACCACAACCACCTCAATCATGTTCAATTTTAACACCCACCAACTGCAGAAAAATCAAATCATAAATTTGCACAGGTCCAAAGGTCCACATAGAAGAAGACCTTTATCATATAGACCTGTCATCATCAAACAAGAATGATAGAGAAAGAAGGTTAGGCAGCAATTATGGGACTGTTTGGACTCAAAAATACAATTGGGTTGGTTGGTCTCCTTCAATGTGTAGAAAGTTACTTTTAACTCCACAAAGGACTCCTTCAGAACTTTATGAGACCATAGCACAAGGATGGTCCAAGGATGATGATCATGAAATGGAATTTTTCTCATATTTCCTAAGATCTAAGATCATGTAGGCCACTCAAATGAGCCCCACTGATCTCATTGCTTGTGCTCTTTAATCCTTCAGATCTGACTGTGCCTGTCTCTGAGTTTGTAACTTAAATAAAAGTCATGCATATTCAAGTCATGTTAACTAATACAAGCTAAAGAGTTTACCACCAAATAATAAACCTAAAAGCTCACACCTTTTGATGGCTAAGAACAGAACAAAGGGATCAGAAGGAGGTCCAAAAGGACCGACTGAGACATCACTGTGAGATACCATGCAGCACATCTCTGACCAACTTTGGTACATAATCTGAAGAGGAGGTGTCCCAACATTTCCTCTTTGATTTCACTAGACAAGGTCTAGAGTTCATCCTCTCTGCAGTGATCAACTTCTTCCCTGTTCCAGCGTTTGCTGTACCACATGAAACCTTGGTAACAATTAGGTCTCATTTCCGGAGACCTGCTACATTGAAGTGTCCCCCTGAGGGGCACCCGAAGGATAAAAGACCTGCCTCTAGAACAGAAACTGCCATCATAGAGAAATTATATGTATATATATATATACATATATATATATATACATATGTATATATACATATATGTATATATACATATGTATATATACATATGTGTATATATACATATGTGTATATATACATATATATATATATATACATATATATATATATACATATATATATATATACATATATATATATATACATATATATATATATACATATATATATATATACATATATATATATATATATATATATATGTTAGAGAGAGAGAGAGAGAATGCTGCTGTTTAACAACATATATATTTAAAGAAAAGAAACCAACATTATATATGTTGTTGGAATCCATGTTTTTTCTCCTCCTTGTATTTGCCAACAACCACTGTAATTGTGTCTCCTTTTAGTATTTTCTCCTATTAAGCACTCATATCAAGTAGCCCTTCAAACTGAAGGTTTGTGTTATCAGTAAGTACTTATTTGCTTCCATGCATTATTGATGAGTAGATGAATAAGTTATAAAAGTATTTTTCTTATTTTAAAGTATCTGATCTAATTGATCCAAAACTAAACTTTATATTAGCATTTATCTTCTGCAATATATAATGGACCCAACATTTAAGTCAAGTTCAGTAGATCAACCTAAAATGGGCAGAAAACCCTATTTTATCTCTGTAGTTTGATCAAATTGCCTGAGACCAAGGAATTAGGTGAGGCCACAGGTACAGCTATGACTAGAATCCTGATCACTTTAGTCATAAATTTTCAACAATGATATATACAGATGTATCATCTTTCTATGCTCTAAATATTGTTAGAAAAATTAAGACTGAGTATTTCCTAAAAAGTGAAAAATTTATTTATCAAAATATTACTTAGTTGAAAAAGCCCAAAGATTTGATACAAGTAACTAGGCTTCATAAGTTTTGCAGAAAATAAAGTTCAAACAATAGGATAATTTAAAAAGCTGTGATATTTTTACATTATATATACACATATGTATGCACAAACATATTGACTAGTTAAACAAAAAAAATCTTGGTGTATAGATTCTGAACATGAGAGCATGGTAGGGAATGATTCACATATGGCTACAGATGGCTGTGGCTGTTGAACCACAGCAGAAAGGCTCTTATTGCAACATTTACAAACCAGATAATTGAATTGCATAGGATAGGGATGGACTGAAACTATGCCTTGTGGTATGTTTTTAGCCACTCAAACCACATCAAATTCCCAGATCTTAAAAGCTAAAGTTGATTCCACATTACCTTTATCTCTTGAAAAATTTAGAAAAAATTACATGATAATCTCATTTACTTTCAAGTTATTTCAGTATATTTGAAAAGCTGAAAGGAAAAGTCTTCTATTTCTACTTCTTTTCAAATTGCATCTAAATTTATGTTCCTTTTTACCCCACAACTTGTAGTTAAAATTGAAATGAATTTTCATTCAACTTTTTAAAGAATTTAGAAGAGAGGGACACTAAGACAGTAAGACTCATCTTGCAAGAGTAATCTCACTTCTTGTCCTTTAACTTCAGGCAGAATATTACTGTCTACTGAAAGCTAGACCAGGCTGACCGGCTGCCAAAAGATGTCTGCCCTTTGAGCCTTTTGAAGGTGGCCAGTTCAATCACCATCCAATCAATCATATCTTCCTCCCCACCCTACCCTCTCTGTTTATACACTAAAAAAGTTGCAGGATTCTGTGAACCACCAATGCAGCAGCAGCTGATGGTAATGGTGGCCCAGGGGCAAGCATTGTCTAGGGTCAAACTCACATTGAATCTGCTTGTGGTGTTGCAGCTGTGCAAAGAGTAAGTCATAATTTTCTAGCATCTAATGTTGGTTGTGACTTCCTTTCTTCTGCACCAAAACCATGTTCTTGACAGAATGGACCCCTTAAAATATCAGAATGAATTATTTAAGTGGCACATAAAAAAAGCCCAATGGAAATGTGGGAGGCTTGTGGAGTAGAATCAAACTACAGATCTGATGAGCAAATGGAGTAGACCTGACTGCAGAAACAGAGTATATGTGGTAGCTGGGGCAGGCTGGTGCAGAAGAAGAAGCCAGTGATTGGTCTAATAAGTATCCAACCATGTAGATTGACTCACTGCAGCCACCTATCTTATGACTGCAATTGATCATTGAGCTCCATGTGACATGTTCTGTCCTCCTGTACTTGCAAAGACACTTCAATTTTGTGGCTGTAAACCCATTCAGATCCATTTTATTAGCTAAAGCATCCCATCAAATAAGCATCAGTTGAAAGATAGCCACTGATGGTGGACATTAGATGTTAGCAAAGTCATGTTCAGAGGATGTGAAGCATTTATCTAGCAACTATTGTCCTTGCTTAGGATTAGCAGTGGTGTTAGAGGTATTTGCGTGAGGTGAAAAGGAAATTAAAATATATTGTGTTTGGGATGAACATGAATCTATAATCTATCAAGTGTTGTGGCTGAGAGGTGGTTCACATTGTTCCAGCATCAAACTAGCTGTAAATTCTCTATGATTAAGATTCCTTAAAGATCCTGAAAGGGATATGGCCTCTCTATACAAATCATCAACCATCATGCACAAGAATCAATTACTTCAAATGTTAATGCTTTAGAGAGGGTGCTCATGTGGAAGCTTCCTGATGAAGTTCCAAAAAGTTCATGCCATCAACCCTCCTAATTAAGATATCTGTACTTTTCTATTCAAAATCATATAAAAAATTGTCATATATGGACCTAATCAGGAATCAAAATTTTGCAGCTTTAGCTTTGTTAATGACATCTCATTTCAATTTTTAGGCTGATCAAGCCTATTATTTTTTGCTTTTGCATGTTTCTAGAAGGAAGGATACACAAAATTCCATACACCTAATGATATTATGCTCAATTGCAATTTAAAGATCACAGTGGATCTATAAGTTTCAAGTGTTATCAACTGCAAATTTATTGATGATATGATCATTAATCAATCGAAGAGATATTCTCTCATCTCTGTTTAATGCATTCACTCTTTGTTCTCCACTCACTGTATAAGAAACAAACAGTCATATGTTCTTTAGTAAATGTTATTATTAAAACCATACTGCTCATCATGTTTCTTTCAAAGACTATAGTTTTATTGATAGAAAAATTAAGATGATATTGAAGCGAAGAATCTACGTTCATTCTCATTGAGATAATACACTAAGAAGAATATATATAGCTCCGATCAATTCCAATCAGTGTTAAAATCATAGATTATACGAGAAAAAACCATATTAGAATGACATCGACTGCTGCTTGAAATTTAATGACAAGGTCACCACCATCGCCACCAGAGAACAAGCTGCAATCAACGTGGAAGAATCCATCTCCCCGTACTTCTGCTTCTGCAAACTCGTTTCTTCTTCCTGCACAACATCAGGATCACAAACACACAGTGCCTGGTCGTCGTAGCTCAGCCAAGCTTGTCTTCACCTTCCTAATCACTGGCCACATAACGTCTGATGCACGGCGGACAGGCCATACTCATCTTCGTTCCGTCACTGTGCTTCCTCCTCTCCGTGCTTGAGATGAGGCACAGACAACCTCTGTTCGCTGGAGACGTTCATGAACCCCACGGCCATGGCGACGACCACGGCCATGCTCGCAGTCAAGGGAACACTTCACACGGCGCTTCTCGCATCCGCCGCAGCGCACAGCAGCACAAAGCCAAAACGAGTGCAGGGCCTCTTTTGGCTTCTCCCTCCTGGTATGCCCACTCCGGTCCAGTCAACCAAACCCAGGCAAGCCAGCCGAACCGGTTCCACGGAAGGACCGACCAAGGTGGGTCCCCTCCGGGACCATGAGGTACCATCCCGGGAAACGAGACGGCGCGGGCCCACCGTACCGCGCCCCGCCAGATTAAACCGAGTAATCAAAGATTAAACTATTATTAATCCTTCCGAATAAAAAGATTAAACCGAGTAATCGCTGTACCTCCAGTACCATTGACAGAAGCGGTGGTCCCACGAACATTTCCTCCAATCACTTTTGGGCAGGTTTTGGGTAGATCGACGAATAAAAAAGTATTTTTTTCACGCTGGGGCGGCGCTCCCGTCGCTGTCGCACGAGGAGGAAAGCACGCGCCGAACTGTACGCGCCACGTCACCGAGGGACCAAATGGATTAATCCCGCTAAACTAACGGGCTAAATCGACGATTTAACCCCTTCAACCACAGCGTAGACGTCGATTATTGCACGTGGCGGCACGTGACGTCGGCGGGGGGAGGGTTCTCTTCATTCCTCGCGCAGGATCACCCTCGTACTTCGATGTATTTACGCTCTCGCCAAAGAAGGCGTCTCCCTTCGCGACTCGGGAAAGCTGACGAGAAAGCAATCATCAGCTACGATTTAGGCAAAGAGTCGAAGTGTCGTAGGCACTTGTTATGGGCTAATATATTGCGTGCGAAGTATGTTTACATGCCATAACAGGAGATGCCATATTAAAGCCTCAATGATTTGGATTATTAGTGGAGGTGTCCGATCTTAGCAAGTAAACTCGCTTGCTAAAAGCAGTACCTATTCCTACCTGCAACAACACCGTTATTACTAATGTTACAAACCATGGTGTAGTAGAGGTAATAACCGGAGCTCACAAGCTTTCCCCTAATTAGAATCCCACTCCGCGCTCGACACGTGTCGCCCGTGCACGAATCCCCGGCCGATGGACGTTGATCGCAGACGAGGGATCTCTTCGGCAAGCACAATTGCTTATCCCACCCGTTCGTTCGGCCTCGATCTTACCTTTCTCCTAATTGGATTATTTTGCGGGTCCCCTACAACGAGCTGTTTTTTTTGTCGTTAAGCCCTTTCCACAAGACAAAATTGGGCTGCGCGACCTCCGGTCCATCGCCGTTTACTTTTCGCGCGATGTGACCGCAGCCGGCCGCGGTTGGAACTGTTATCCGGGGGGTTAAAGCCGAACCGAGGACGAATACGGGGGCTAAACTGCTTATTATCCGCTGGTAGAAGAAGAAATGGGAGAGGGGACGAGTGGACCGAGAACGAGTACTCTTATTTAATTTCGCTTACTCTCTCCTACGCTGCCGCTGCTGCTGCTGCTGCTTCTTCTTCTTCTTCTTCTTTGGTCCCTCGCTTGTCGGGAGACGAACCTCCTCAAAGGGCCGAAACCCTCGTTCCCGGCAACCCGCGCAGGGGACCCCGCGACCCGGTTGCCTCACCACCGGACAGATTCGTCGGAATCCGCGGCCCCTGCCTTCGAACCGGTGGAGCTCCGGTGCGGCCAGACCCGCCCCCGTTCTGGTGCCCATGGAGGTGGCCTGCGGTTGAGTTTCGTAGACGGCGGTGGCGGTGCTCGAGGGAATTAGGAAGATGAAGGCGGATGCCAGTGGAGCTGCGGCTCCGAGCCCTTGCGAAGGTGAGTTTGGCTTCGAGCTCGTTTTCTAGATGCTTTGTCTGTGGCCGCAGGCCGAGGTGGGGGGTTGACGCTTGTGGTGTTGGTGGTGGTGGTGTCAGGGGAGAGGAAAACGATAAACCCGGAGCTGTGGTACGCCTGCGCGGGGCCGCTCGTGACCGTGCCGCCGGTGGGGAGCCTCGTCGTCTACTTCCCCCAAGGGCACAGCGAGCAGGTAAAGATGTGACTGTGGCCTTTTCTAGCGTGTGCTCTGCGGGAGTGTTGCTATTGCTTCCTCCTCGGTTCCTATGTAGCCCCGATCATGTGGGTTTGGAAAGGACCTCCTCTTTGAATGGCCGGAAGCTTTCGTAAAGCTTGTTAGCGAAACCATCTTTTTTGCCCTTTTTCTTCTTTCTGGCCTGTAAATTATGCTGCCTTCTTTTGGTTCTTTTTCCTGAACGATATATGTTGGCATACCATTCTTCACCTTACAAACGGATTTGGCGAGTTTCTTAAGATCGTATGGGCTTAATGGCTTCTATATGAAGTGTACAGGGTTTCTTTATTCTCAATATTTGGGAGATCTGCAGATACCAGGAATTTTGATTATGGTACTTGATTAAGAAATTTGAGAAAAAAAGCACTTGATTAAATGAACACAGTTTTCAAATGGGAATGACTGCAATTGATTCTTATTAGTTTACGTTTTCTTGATTAGTAAATTTTTTTTATTTAAATTTCCTTCATTTGCTGTTATTTTAAGACCCGATCGTTCCACTTTTGCTTTCAGTTTACTGAATAATATGCTTGGTAAGGGGTGAAATCAAACATGATGGGTTGATATTTGCAATATCTTTTCAATTGTGGCAATAATTGCGATTTCTTTCTTATAGTATTGCATAACCCTTCCCTTTTTTGCATCATATTTGTAGCTTAAAACATAAGCAATGTCTGAGCTTGAGGAAGAGGAAAAGAGATTTGGGGACATTATGCCTTTGGATGGAACATAGTTGGAACAGTTTCTATCTTATAATTATCTCGTTGTAGCTTGCATGCGAAATTAGATTAGAAACAGATCACAATATCATTCTCAGATCAGGGACAAGTTCGACCATGATGATTGATGACCCTTGTTTCAATTTTCATACATATATACTGTTTCCAAATTGTGAAGGAACATCTCAGGTCAATATTATTGTGAATCACTTTATACTGTGCATGTGTCATCTCTGTAAATGGTTTATGGTGGTACGGAACCTGCCAACGAATGTGGTGCTTTCTTGTGAGTTCTAGAGGGTGGTGACAGGGCAGTTTTATATGCTGGAAAACCATGTACCTGTTGTTGGCCTATGTCAGACAAAAAATATTTTTTTCAGTTATTTCAAGCTATAGATTTAATTTCTAAATTCTTGTTCATGGTATTCTCTTCTCTAGTTTTTTCTTCAGTGAGCTACTCTCTACATGATCGATAATGTTTGATTGTATGAACAGATCTTAGAAATCACAACTTGACTATTTTGCTAGTGAAGTTCCTAAACTGGCCCGGAGATCTGATAGTTCTACTCGCATAGATGGTTGAACCGAATTTTGTTTTGGAAATTTCTTTTATTTTTTTAATTCGATTTTAGGTTGTGGTCTTTGTTTAAAAGCCGGTTTAAATTTGATGTTGATTGGGTTTGACATTTACAATGAGCACTGGACCCGCAGTATTTCATTTTATCAATATTGAGCTTTTCTGGCTAAAATCTAGGTTATGCTTATAAATGCAATTGGTTAAGCTAAAACAGTATGGATAAATAATAGAAGAGCATGTAGTTCATATGAAAGAAATCACTGAAGAATATATGAGGGGCTAGATTAAAGGAAGCAAAGAGCTTCACAGCTGGCTTGACGTGACTCAGTCAGTGGATGAGCTACTTAGCATCTATTTCAAGCACTATGATGTGTGCCATCCTCTTATAAACCTTAGTCTGTAAAATTTCTACGATTGAAAAACTGATTTTTATTGTTTGAATTTTGGACCATGATACCTCTTAAACACAAGTACTTTAACTGTGAAGCTTTTTGGATGTAGCTGGTTTATCTCCTTTTATAGTGTTAATTGTTACTGAAGCTTGATAATTTTGGTTGTGAGGATAATTGAATGTTTGCACTTCATGGCTCAGATTAAAACTTGTATTTGTTCTTTCAGGTTGCAGCTTCTATGCAAAAGGATATCAATGCTCATATTCCAAATTATCCAAATCTTCCCTCAAAGTTGATATGCCTTCTTCACAATGTTACTCTGCATGTATGCCACCATTCATTAATGTTTATTCCTTTTTTACATGCAAATTATGATTGCATTTTCAGTTACCTTATACTTTCAAGGTTGGCTTTGTAATGCTTTAGGCAGATCCAGAGACAGATGAAGTTTATGCTCAAATGACTCTTCAGCCAGTCAACTCAGTGAGTCATCTTGTCTTATTTATCCAATAGATGCTTCAACCATGCCTTCTACTTCTAGCTAAAGAGGGGTAAAAAGATGTGGGCACTAAGTTCATATTTTGACTTAGAGTTGCTCAGCAATTAAGTTATTTCATCTGCTTGGTGCTCATCCATCAGCAAATAAACATTGACCAAAACTAGAAAGAACAAGATTGATTGCTTTACAGAAAAATTATTGCAACCTTTACACTGATTCTAAGTCCCCAAAAGTAGAGTTTTCTTGCAAGAGAGCTTCCTGTCTATTGATATTGACAAAAAGCGTCATGGTGAAGAAAAGCCTTAGTCTAGAAATGTGGCCTTTGGTTTTAGCCTTGATGATTGTGTGGCTAATGAACTTAATGTATTATGATAGAGAGGATAATTCTTTTTCTTTCGAGGAAGATACTAATAACAGTTGTTGCTGTCTCATACTTTAACATATTAATCCTTACTGTGCAGTAATTTGAAGCATTTCATCAATATGTACCTCACTTATTTTCCTCAATGCAGTATGACAAGGAGGCATTGCAGGCATCAGAGCTTGCACTAAAACAAACCAGGTCACAAACGGAATTCTTTTGTAAGACACTTACTGCAAGTGATACAAGCACTCATGGAGGATTCTCCGTGCCCCGTCGTGCTGCAGAGAAAATTTTTCCTTCTCTTGTATGTAATTTCTGTATGCATGTGTGGCTTTTGTATGTAATACAGGCTTATGGTAGTTCTTTGATGATCCATGTTGCAAACCTTGTTATTCTTGTGTAGGATTTTTCAATGCAGCCACCTGCTCAAGAATTACAGGCCAGAGATTTGCATGATAATCTATGGACTTTCCGTCATATTTATCGAGGTTAGGCAGAAAAAAACCTAATCGCTGAACATATGCTCTACAAGCTGTGTTAGAAGTTATTCTTCTTGACACTCAGAAAACCTAATTGTAAATGCTAAGATGTAGTGACTTGCTGAACATATGCTCTAAATTTGGACTTCTTGTTGAGCTTGGTATTCTTGAAAGGTCATGTTCTTTCTCTGAAATCTAGGCCAACCGAAGAGGCACTTGCTCACAACTGGTTGGAGCTTATTTGTGAGCGGAAAGCGGTTGTTTGCCGGTGATTCCGTGTTATTTATTAGGTAATGGCATTCTAATCTCTATACAGTGCACCAATACCCTTATCATGTTTTCTTGTTTCCAGAATGTCATTTATCATGACCCTAAAAGGCAAACAATCGGAACACATTTTTGTTTGTTTAAATAGGACATTTTTTATTATTTCTTTCATATTTGTCCACAAAATAATACCAAGTGCCCCTTTTTTTCTTTCTGTTTTTACAGCTGATGGTAGAGGGTTAGCAAATTGTTCTAAATCATAGTCAGCTCATATGTTTCTCCTTCATCGTCCTCATCTGCAGGGATAAAAAACAACAGCTTCTTTTAGGCATTAGGCGTGCTAACAGGCAACCTACTAACCTATCATCATCAGTCCTGTCAACTGATAGTATGCATATAGGCATTCTTGCTGCTGCAGCCCATGCTGCTGCCAACCACAGCCCATTCACGGTGTTTTACAACCCAAGGTATGTTCTTTTCTGTTCCTAGTTTTGTTCAAGATACATAAGTTCTATCTGAAATTTGACCATCTACAATTTCGTTAATTCTCATGTATATCTGTTATATATTACAATAGGAACTTCTTGTTGTTCTGCAGGGCTAGCCCTTCAGAGTTTGTTATCCCTTTTGCAAAATACCAGAAGGCAGTTTATAGCAACCAAATATCCCTGGGTATGCGCTTCCGAATGATGTTCGAAACTGAAGAATTAGGAACAAGACGGTAAGAAACTCAATTTACTGGATTAGCCACATCAAATTCTGATCTGATGTAAACCAATGCCTTTCTCTAGCAAGGGTGTTGAAGAGGCCAGACAGGGTGGGAAAGGTCATTCGCTGGCTAAACAATGTTTAGTCATTTAAGTGAATGGCACTGAGGATGCTCAAGAAGCATCATTTAAATCCTTTTAACAATAATAAAATAAAAATCAGACTTGTCCGGTAATCAGGAAATGCTGATGAGGAAGTGACAGACAATGGTATTGCTAGAGAGAAAGAAGATTCAGATGGAAGAAGAGTATAAAAGAAAAAACAAGTGGAAAGGAAAGAAAAGAGCAAACCAAGAAAAATGTATCAATAAGAAAAGATGAATGAAGAAGAGGATCATGAAAATGGAAGAGCACAGGGTTGCTGGTGTAAATGGAGATGACTGTGAAATGCCGAGTTATTGAAGGGGAGTGTTTAATTTGGTGTCTCCTACTTAAGCACCTATTCAGTTAGGCAAACACTTCTGGTTTTGCATATTCATTGAAGTACTAGACTGAAGTTTCCTGTTTCTTTATCGGCAACCACTTTCTCATTTAATGTAAACACTTGAAATTTATAATTCCATCGGAAAGTTCTTATCCAATCAAAAAGGTAAACTTGCTCTAAATTCTGCAGGTACATGGGTACGATTACAGGTATTAGCGATCTAGATCCAGTAAGATGGAAAAACTCACAATGGCGCAATTTGCAGGTTGGTCTTTAATAACAGTGATCTGCATGCTTTGGTTTTTCGGTCCACAGTCTTAGGCTGTCAGGCTAGTTAAAGTTTTGGACTGTTTACCATTTTCTTACAATTTATTTCCTATTAATAGTATTATGCATGCTCGACAGGTTGGGTGGGATGAGTCTGCAGCTGGGGAGAGGCGCAACAGGGTCTCTATATGGGAGATTGAACCTGTAGTAGCTCCTTTCTTCATTTGTCCTCCATTTTTTGGAAAGCGACCCAGACAACCAGGAATGCCAGGTACATTTTGATGCATGATATGTGAACAACAAGATCTCTGTATAAATGGCTTTAGATGATTGTGGCACATTCTTGTCTTAAGCTACTTTTCTAAAAGATCTGAAACAATCTGCTGCATGTCCTTAATAATCTTTTTCAACAAAAAACAATGAAGTCCTTGGCATGGAGAAGAAGAATGGCTAAAACTGTATTATAAGAAACAAACTATCATGATTTGGCAGTGGATGGCAAAGAATCAGCTGTCACTGAAGCAGGACCCCAGGGCTCTAGATAGCGGAGAGGACCTTGGTAATAACTGTAGATGAATCTTGATCACAGAATTTGGAACTAGGACATTGAGCTTGGTTTCGGTAGCTTTAATTGTGAGATTTTTAGTATGCTGAATTGGCAATTGATGTTGCAGATGATGAATCATCTGAAATGGAAAATCTTTTCAAGAGAGCGATGCCTTGGCTTGGAGAGGAGATCTGCATAAAGGATTCTCAAACTCAGAGCACAATAATGCCGGGTTTAAGTTTAGTTCAATGGATGAACATGCAACAAAATCCCTCTCTTGGTAACCAAACCCTGCAGACAGAATACTTGCGCTCCCTTGCTGGTCCTGTTATGCAAAATCTTGGCCCACCTGATCTTTCTAGGCAGTTGGGTATGCAAGCTCAAATGTTGCACCAGCATAATGTACAATTCAATGCCAGTAGGCTGCCTCAACAAGGCCAACAGGTAGATGAACTTGCTAAGGTATCGATTCCACTGAACCAAGTGGGTGCTTTTAGTAGACCCCCACAACAAGTACAAGATTTAGCTATGCAGCAGAAGCAACAATTGGTCAACCAAGCTTTACCATTAAACCAGACACACAACAACATCATACAGCCCCAAGTTCTGGTCCAGACTCAAGTGCAGCCACAGCTGCAGCAACAGCCAATTATCCAGAACAATCAGCTATTACAAACTGCTCTCCAACAGAGTCAGCAACAACATCCGCAGCAACTGCTGCAGCCACATCAAAATCAACAGCAGCTACAGCAGCAGCAGCAGCACCAGCAACTTCAGCAACAATACCAGCAAGCACAAAGTAGGATGCCAGTTAAACTCCCTGTCCAAGTGAATCAACAGTTATCTGACCAACAGATTCAGTTGCAGTTGCTACAGAAACTCCAGCAGGAACAACAGCAGCAAGCATTATTTTCACAGCCAAGAGTGCAACAGCCTCAAATTCACCAAATTCAAGAATTCCAGAGAACTATCCCAGATGTACAGCAGCAGTTGTCTAACTCTAATTCACTAGTTCAGCAACCAGTGATCCCTCAACAATGTGCAAAAACTACTACACAGGCTGTGAGGCTGCCACAGATCTTGCAGAACCAGTCACAGCAAAAGCCTCAGCAGCAGCAAATTCCATCAAGTGATTTTCCTGAGGCAGTCCTTTCCACCACACCAGTAACTAATCTTATCCCAGCTAGTGGCAGCTCTTTGCTAGCTGCTGGGGGGACACAGTCAGGAGTTACAGATGACATCCCATCTTGTTCCACATCACCTTCAGCAAACAATGGATCAATTCTTCCTCATTCAATCCTGAATAGGAACGGACACCACAATCTCATTTCAACAGAAAAGACATCTCAGTCAGTTATTACAATGCTCAACCCAAGCTCCTTTGAAGCTGCCACCGTAAATCCCAACATCTCCAAGGAGCTTCCAAAAGTTGTACATAATGTAAAGCCCTCAATCCCAATTCCCAAGGTGCAAAATCAGGGAATTGTAGCCCCTCAGACATATCTAAGCAACACAGCTCAAATGGATTACTTGGACACTACCTCCTCGGCGACTTCTGTGTGCCTATCTCACACTGATGGGTCTTTAAATCAAGCCTTACCTCTCCTTTCATTCAATCAGCCATCAATGCTTAGATATGCACCTCCAGAGAGTGATATTCCTGGCACAGATCCAAGAAATAATGTCCTTTTTGGAGTTAACATTGATGGTTCAATGGGAATACCTTTGACTGCTGATGCTTTGCTGGTTAATAACATTGATTCAGGAAAGTTTCAGAATCATATCCCTGGAGATGCAGTAGCCAATTACAGTACCTCAAAGGATGCTCAACAAGAGCTGTCATCATCCATGGTTTCACAATCATTTGGAGTTCCTGATGTGGCATTTAATTCTATGGATTCAACAATTAATGAAAATGGTTTACTAAGTAGGAACTCCTGGGCCCCGGCACCGCCTCCGACAATTCAACGCATGCGCACTTACACCAAGGTTTATGGCTTCAATTTTGGAATCTATACATTTGTTTCTTTGAGCATTAACATGTGATCGTTTAATTTGTCTGCTAAATAATATGGAAACTTTATCTTCTTTCGTAATGGGACAGACGAGTTTAATTTATCTTCTTCTTTCATAATTTAATTTGCAATATTGTTTACAGGTGTACAAACGTGGAGCTGTTGGCAGATCTATGGATATCACACGATATTCAGGTTATGATGAGCTGAAACATGATCTTGCACGAATGTTCAGCATAGAGGGACAGCTGGAAGATCGGCAGAGAATCGGCTGGAAGTTGGTTTATGTAGATCACGAGAATGATGTTCTACTTGTTGGAGATGACCCATGGGAGTAAGTTATAACATTAATTTAAGCATTATATTCAGTCTTTGTTCAGTCTTTTTTTCATGGGTAGAAGAAAATTCCATTATTCTCTAGCATGATTTAGATGCCATTTTGACACAACTCAATGTCAAACATATCAGGCGTATACTGGTCTGTACGATCTGCTTTCATTGAGAAGAAAAAAAAGATCGATACCAGACCATATGGTCGGTCTGCTACCAGTCATTGGTTGGATTAATAAGTAGCATTTGGTAGTGGCACGTATTGATCTGACCAGTGGTTGAAACCACTCTTTAGAGTTGTTAAAAATTAAAGAAATGACATTAATGCACAAGTATTTGGCACTTCTGTTGTCCCTTTTGGTGGAAGCACTTTCTAAGTATAATATTTGTGTTCCCCCTTTTTTCTCCTAGACATACAAAGTGATGGCACAACCCATGTAAGTTCTACCATGTTATTAAGCATGGATATGAATATCGGTCAGTATAGTGTATATTGATGGATATATACCAATCCAACCACAGACTGGTATCTGGCCATATCGTCCAGTATTGGTTGGCATTACTTTATTATTATTTTGGATGGTATTGGACAGCATAGGTCAGTAATGCTGCTCTTATACTATACCAATCCAGTAGATTGTAAAAACTGATATCCAATCAAGGTTTAAATACTCATATTTTTGTATCTCTCAAGGAAGAAATGATAATATTATCTAGGACTTCAGGATATTTGAAGTAAATATACATACCTGTGAGAATTTATTATCATCTAGAAAATATCCAATACCTCCTGGAATAATTGGATATCTGTGCTTTTCCCCAACTTTTATGTAATGATAATCAAAGTATATAGTGCTTTCAATTGGACAAAAAGTCCTATTAGTGATCCAAGTGTTCAACCAAATAGAATATCTAATTATTTATGAATAAGACAGTGAATTTAGGTTTAAGAGTAAAGTGATGCATAAGAAAAATTAAATAATCATATGCAATTTAATCCTTAAATGTAAGCAGAAAGAAGAGCAAAAACATTATACTTATATTCTTTTGCAATTTTCTTTATATCTTTTGCTGTGATGCTGTTGATTAATTACTAAATAATCATAGGATCCAACTCAGTTCTAACAAAGCATGACTACTACAAACGTACAGGGAGTTTGTAAGCTGTGTTCGGTGCATCAAGATATTGTCCCCGCAAGAAGTCCAACAGATGAGCTTGGATGTTGACTTGGGAAACAACAGCCTCCCGAATCAGGCTTGCAGCAGTTCCGATGGTGGAAACGCCTGGAGGGGCCAGTGTGACCAGAACTCAGGCAACCCCTCTGCAGGATCATATGATCATTTTGAATGACACAGCGGGTCATGCAGCAAAACTGATTTCGACACTCTCGTTAGACAAGGTCAATTCCTTTTACTTGCCAGCCCTTTTGCCTAATCTTGTTCAAAGAGTGATGTGAAATTTAGAATTCAACTGACCATGAAAGTCCAATATGTAAAAGCAAGAGTAGCTGCACCGGGTTGGAAAAGCCACCCATCTTGTCTCTAATGGAGATGAGAGATTGTGGTAGTGAATTATCCAAATCAAGGGAATTGGCAGTCTCCATTCAGGAGCTGCAGTCTCTTATTGCTGTAGGTTTTCTACTTCCGATGAATGTTCTACACTTTATGATAGTGAAAAGCTTTCATATTTTTCTACTATGGACATGTGTAGCAAGTAGCATCACAATAGACGGCTGGAGAAACCAAGTGATTTACTTGGGTATGAAAAATTAAATGGAGCATTTTGCATGTGCATTGCTGCATGTGTTTTCGGTGCGATTATAACTTACTGCCTCCTGTTGTTGTGACTTGTTGCACTTGTTCGATAGATATCTGTTTGTTAGCCTGAAGGGAGATGGGTGATTCAAAGAGAAGAAACTGATCGAATCTCAATGTTGCTGACTTGGTGCAATATTGAGATTTAATTCAGAAGGTTAAGAGTGTTTCTTTTGACAGGCTCAGGTGTAGTCTTTGTATTAGATTGGGCTATAGGGGTAGAAAGAGTTTGCTACCACTAAACTTGTGCTCAAGTAGGTTAGATTATTGTTTAGTCTATCAAAGAGATAATTATCCCATTGGGTCGATTGTGGTAAATGATATCAGCATAGGATGATTCTATGCTGTATTTGGACTTTTTAAGGTATCAAGACTCTTCAAGGATGCGACACCCCCATGGGGAGGTCAATTGAAGGTCTAAAATGACTACGATCATAACATCGGGCTTAATGATTTGTGATTCAGACTTATCATAATAGGTCAGTTATCCCTGGTCAAACCGTGACAGGTTCAAAAGTCGAACTCGATAAAAAATCCAACGTAACAACAAATGATGCTAAATCCAAGGCCTCGTGCAACAGTGGTCTAAGTCCCAAGTCCAATTTCCACCGAGCAAACAATTTCATAGGTCATGTGATGTGAATAAGATTTAGTCTTCCAGCGTAATTATCCGTACAGATTGATGCATCTTATGATCTCACAACCAAAAATGTTTGCCAAGTCATGCCAAACCTAATCGAAAACTACTTCAATAACAGAGTCTAAGCATATGCAGAATAAACAAATAGTAACTTTTTAATTATTTGAACATATATCACTAGATATAGATTACTAACCAACAAGTTTCTTATTTCTTTTGAAACAATGAATATAATCCTCACGCACTTTGACCTTGATGGAAATAGGATTCATATGTAGCCACCCTGGTCTTCGAATCAGGCTGCTCCAAATCGTCCATAAAACCCAATGTCATCGTAACAAAATCTTTCTTGTGCAAACGCTTCCATTCCTGCACAAAACAAGAACGTTCCAAAGTAGAAGATTAATTGTCCAATCGCTACGCAAACGCTTCATGAGTTGTTTAAAATATTGCAAGAAGAAAGAAAATATTTCGACTTTAATAATCTAATTTTTAGATAGGAACATGAAAAAGCAAATGGAGGTTCATTGGCCACGGATATCTTGATAACTCTTCTGGCATAACATATATTCAACTATTCGAGATTGACTACATACATATTTTGTTATTACTGTACTACGTAAAAAAATATATCTTATTAGTTAAATTAAAAGTATTTAGATCTTTACTTATAAATTTTAATAAAATCCTTTTAGTCTTCCTTTATCTCTTATTAATTATTTTATATATTCTAACTACAATATCAGTAATTCTTGTTAGCATATAGTGATTCTTTCTTATTTTATCCTCTATTAAAGGTACATCTAACTTAATCGTTTAGCTAAGGACAACATCTAGAGGTTGCTCTAGCCTCAATTGACATCAACTTTTTTTACAAAGCATGGATACGGTCAGCAAAAAAAATTCAAGAATTTGACTATTCATCACACGTGCAATCTATTGATCTATCTTTTGAAGTCAGTTTGTGTCTTCCAGCCAACATGCCAAGGTGGCCTATCGGCGCTATCATTAATATCTGCATCGGCAAAACCAGATAGGAGCAGAAGCCCCTGGATTTTTGTTACATCTAACCAATCTTCGAGTAATACT
This sequence comes from Musa acuminata AAA Group, assembly GCF_036884655.1. NCBI lineage: Eukaryota > Viridiplantae > Streptophyta > Magnoliopsida > Zingiberales > Musaceae > Musa > Musa acuminata. The sequence goes on from NC_088335.1 coordinate 9,382,975, forward strand.
TCAGCTACTATAACTCTATATCTATTTTGTTGATCATAAATATAACCATGCAATGTTTTCGAGTTGGACATTTCGAACATATGAAACAATGCACAAGTTAGGAAGAAGAATCAGTGTAGTCTCAAATTAGATGAAGGCGAACATGAGTGATAAAGAGGATGTCACATTATATGCGTGTATTTGTATGCCTGTGTGCAGAAAGACAACTTCAGCACACGATTTTGCATGTTTATTTCCCTCAAGTCAATCAGATACTATAAGTGCAAAGGAGAAGAGTGCTCACCTCGAAATCCCATTCACCGTACAGGTTTGGGTCATTCTCGTCACTCCAAACATATGCATTAGCAAGTAATTTCTCTGACTTTTCCTGCAACATCAAATTATCATTCTTTTGTCGAGTACAAGAACTATCTCCAGCCAATGAAAATATTGCTTATTAAAATGTGCATTAGTTTGTATCCAAAGTATATTGGACAGGATTTGATATTACGGGGATTAGACACAGATATTTCAAGGTTTTTGTAGAAAAGCAGTATCAATATATCTCAATGTCGTACTACAAGGTCACAGGACAATTCTAAGGGCTCAAAATGCTTGCAGCAATAAATGAGGCTGGCACTTCAAAAAGTTATTGGCAAAAAACAAATTATAAAGACAGTATAAACGCATGTCTATCAGCAATGAATGCTTCATGCATTAACAATATAAACCACTAAAGCTATAAATTGTAGAATCAGAGTAAGCTGTTAACTAAGCCACTCGGGTTAAATCAGCTGAGGTTTACATATAGCAAAGCACAAAATATTTATCCCCTCCAAGTTGTATAATATATCATGCTTAATTAAAAATTATACGCAACTGTCATTAGATAAAAAAAAGAACTAGGTTATATTATGATGTTCAAATGAACTAGATTATGTTATACGAACACACTTACTAGCAGAGAAATTTCAACAGTTCTCCTTTCATATTCCACATCTTCAAATGAATCCAGTTTATCCAACTCCTGATCTGAAATCCCCAAAAGAACCTATATAAAAAGGTCCGTTGCTCAATTATCAGTTATGCAGCAAAGACATCAGAGATCTTTAAAATCATATCATTTATCACCCATGAAGTGAGTAAAAAAAATCTGTAATAAGTTCAATGATTACAGGGAAATTTCTTAGGAAGAATCTGTTTCAGTAGGTAAGAAGAAACAAAATCCAATGAGCATTCACCTTCCCTCATATTTTTTTCTTTGACAATATATGGTCCTAATTAGCATGTTTTTCCCCAGGATTTAGGATGCCAAATTGACCAATCAGACCCCTTTTAACAGTCCTCAGATGAAAGACAGATCTTCGGAAGGATAACCAATTTCCTACGGAGTTTGAGCTGCCTTCTGATTGTTTCCCTAGTATTTTCAACCTAATTGGAATCATCTTGTGTATGATGTACCCGGATATTCACACACAAGATTTTCTAACAACTTACCTGGCAAAAGTATAATCAAACATAAACCCTTTCTGAAAATTGTAGTTTTCACATTGATATCATTGGTAAATCTAAGATACATGATGTTTCATAGTTCATGTTGAAATCTTAAATAAATCAAAAACATAATTTTCTTTTTTCTTTCAAGTGGATCAAACTGTTACAACATAGTAAAAGCATTTTTGAGGTGCGAACTCAAAGTATACTTACATACTCCTTCAAGGTAAAGAGCAAGATCTGTCATACTGAAGCGTACCGCCCATACCGGGCAGTACGTACCGGTACACAGACCGTCCGATATTGATACAATGCTATAGTACTATACTGTAGCACTGCTATAGTATGAAAAAGTAAAAAATTGTTTGGTACACCAGGGTGTATCGCTCGGTACGCCCTGATGTACCGCCCGGTACACCGATACCGTACTGTACTGAGCCCGGGTCGAAACATCGGTATGGTACGATACAACGAACCTTAGTAAAGAGTATCTTTAACTTTAAACAAATTACATGTATATATTAACTACTATCAATTCCAACAAATCGAAGATAAAAAGAATGCTAAACTTCAGTGGTATTTCCAGTAATATGAATCAGAAGAAGCATCTGTATTTGATGGGCCTTGTGTTGATGCCCACAGAGAGATTTCGAGAACAAACACTTCTTTGCAAGCTATATTGCCTAGGATATGAATCGCTCCAAATATAAACCAATTATATGTAATTTATAACTCAAAATTGTGATGATTTATTTTGGCATTTACATGAAATATCAAATTGTCAATGGTGCACAAAGAACATTGATAAGGAAAAATCCTAAACAAAAAGACGAAGATGATTAAAAATTCAAAGTCAATGACGAGTTAATTGCTTCAGGGGCAAATAGAATCACTATCCCAGGTGTCATGTAAGCAACATCACCAGGAGAATAAGATTATAAATTACAAGCATTAGGTAAAGCAGGGTTAAATAACACACCCTGCCTTTCACCTTCTTACTTTCAACCGGCAGAATTGCTGGGTAAACACGCCCCTTGATGCTAAACCTGTGGCTACAAAATCAAATCTCATATTAGTAGCAATTCACTTGTAACTCGAAATCGAGAACAAGTCATCTGGGTTTGGAATGTGTGCATGATACGCTAATGACGCTTCAGCTGCACTAGAACAACCTATCTGTAGTAATTCCATGGACTTGGTGATTCTTCGAACATGTTACTAGCGATATGATTGCAACAACTGCTCGAAAGTGGCGATTTAGATCCGATCGAGGAGCCATATGATGCATCGACAACAAGAAAAGAAACGAATCCAATTGATACATGGAGAAACAAAAAGGTTTAGTGTGCTACGCTTTCTCTCACTTGTGCATACAGATCGGATTGAAGAAGCCTGTAATCCAGCCGCAACAGACCCTCCAAACATCGGGAAAACGATCCATCAGAGCGCAAAGAACATCGAAGAGCGCGATCGAAAGCACAACAGAATCGAATCGATAGAGAGAGAAGGGGGAAGAAGAAGAAGAGATGTTTACTAATCGTTGAGGACGGCGGGAGAGGCGGGGGGCACGCGCTTGAGGATGGTTCGCACCACCTCGTCCGCCATCAGAGTGCCGTAGACGAAGACGTTGTGGAGAGAAGAAGCGTTCGCGGTGGCGGCCATCGCAGCTCCTCTCTCTCTCGCTCTCTTTCCAACGTCGCCCTTCTTCTCTGCTGATAGAAAGGGAGAAGAACGGCTCAAGATATCGAATCAGGTCGTTATTTTATGACGGGATATTTTGAGGACGAATCGTAGTGAGAAAACGTGGCTTGGGTTCATCGAATTTGTAATTTGTCTCTTATTTTTACTCTTATTTTCTGTTATTCCGTGTATATATATATATATATATATATATATATATATATATATATATATATATATATATATATAGAGAGAGAGAGAGAGAGAGAGAGAGAGAGAGAGAGAGAGACATGTCAGAAGTCAAATGAAGAGAAAGCATTTAATAAACGAGTCACCAAGTGACCGGAGAAAGCTGTGGAGTGCCCCTCTGTTCTTCCTTCACTTAGAACGCCGCAAAAAAGTCATGAATTCGATGTAAGATTGTAAGGATGAATTGATGTATGATCTGTGTATAACCATGTAAAGGTATTATTTTCACCTGTAACTTCATTTCGACCACAGCTTTTTGCAATCACAGGTTGCAGAAGAAGTGTGTAGAGAAAGAAACATATCAAACCCAAGAATAACACGATGCATAATGGGAAGGAGGACACAGTCTCCCGAGCTTATTAGGTCTCTCATGGTGCAATAGGATGGAAGGCAATAGTGGAGTGCTCCGCGATCTGCAGGCTGAACTGGCCTCCTTTCTCGGTCACGTCGATCTTGTCGGTCCCCGGCGGCGGCACCATCTCAAACTCCTTGACCAGTTTCCCGACGATGAGCCCCAGCAACGGCAGCGCCAGTATGATCCCGGGGCAGCTCCGCCGGCCGACGCCGAAGGGAAGGAACCTGAAGTCCACCTTTCCGCCCACCAGCGCTTCCACCTCCGTCTCCTCGTCCAAGAACCGCTCCGGCCTGAACTCCTCCGGCTTGTTCCACCACTCGGGGTTGTTCCCCAGCCACCACGCGTTCACTATCACCTTCGTTCGCTTCGGGATGTCGTATCCCCCGAGCTTGGCTTCCTCAAGGTTCATGTGGGGGACGAGCAGGGGGATGGGCGAGTGCAGCCTGAGAGTTTCCTTGACGACCGCTTGCAGGTATGGCAGCCTGTGCAGGTTCGTCTCCGTCACCGGTTCATCGCCGAGCACGTCGCGGAGCTCCTTCCTGAGCCTTGTCTGGGCGTTGGGATGGTTCACCAGTTCGGCTATCGCCCATTCCATCGACCACAAGGTGGTCTCGATGGCTGCAACATTTATGTTCTCCACGATGTATATCACGTTATCCGAGCTGATTTCTCCGTTCATCTCTGCTTCTAGTATGTAATCCATGGCGCACCTGAGTCTGTCCCCTTCTCTTTCGGCCATCAGTTTTCTGTAGAAAGATAAGACATTGGAATCTCCAGCGACGGGGGCACGAAAGCATCATTCTCGATTCAAGGATGGATTGTGTGCGTACTGTATACCTTCTTTTCTCCACATAGTTGTTGTTGAAGAAGGCCAGTCTCCTGCTCTGCAAGTCCCTGCACTTGTTCAAGTAGCTTCTCAGGAAGGGCCTGAGGATGGGGATGAAGTCACCGTAGTTGTACTCGAAGCTCTGCGCCAGTCGGCTCCTCTCCGAGTTGAACCGCGTCGCCTGCTGGAACAGCGGGTCCGACACCGACTCGAACCGGGCGTCGAACATCATCCGGTACATGATGTTGTAGAGCATCAGCTGCAGCCGGCGGCGGACGACGATCCCCTCCGACTGCGCCGCCCGGTCCCCGCGGAGGTCCCGCAGCACCATATCCATCTCCTCCTCCCACATCCCCCTGTACTGCTGCACCACCTTGTTCGTGAAGAAGGGCAGCGTCATGATCCGGCGCATCCTGCGCCAGTGGTCGCCGTACTCGGTGAACACCATGTCCTTGCCGCTGTCGGTGAAGATGTCCCACACCACGTTGCGTGGCCGGGAGCCGAACTCCACCCCTTGCGTGTGGAGGACCTCGGTGGCCAGCTTGGGGTCGGAGACGACCACCAGGTTACGCACCCCGAGCCGCAGCAGGAACACGTTACCGTACTTCTTCGCCATGTCCACGAGGTTCCGGTGGTTGAGGTCATTGCCGACCTGTAGCCAGTTTCCAAAGATAGGGAAGGAGACGGGGCCGGGAGGGGCGCCATTGGAGCCGGAGCGGGAGAATACGAAGGGGAGAAAGAAGAGGAGGAGAGGAAGAGAGAGAAGGAAGGGAGATTGATCAGGGAACAGATGCTTGGCAGCGTACGTGCAGGCAACTGCCGCAAGGGTGAGCATGGCCAACTTTCCGGTGGAGGCAGCCATGGCGATGGTCGTTGGCTTCCTTCCTGTTGCCAGTGCTCGTTGGATGCAAAGGAGGGAGAGCGGACGCTGATTTATACGCGAAGGAAGCAGTGGTGGTTCGGTGGGGTAATCGATGGGCTGCCAAGGTAGGAGAAAGAGTGAAGATGGACAGTAGGACGTCAGCCGATGTGGTAGGAGAGAGAGGGTTGGTGGGACGTGTCATTTCTTTGACTTCCCTTCGGCCCTGCGGAATCATATATCTGACCCTTCTTTTTGGTGGTGAAAGGATTCCTGGAATCACAGAGTGCCCAAAGTACAAGTAAATGATTCATTCATATTATACTAACATTGATCATTATTGAAAACCTTCAAAGTTAATTACTATAGGGGAAAAGAATAAGCTGGCCTTCTTTGACTCGACCAACGGGGAAGCATGCAGTTTGACTCCACAAAGAAATAGTAAATGATCGCCGGGTAAAAGGAAGGCGTGCGATAATTTGGCAGAAGAAAACAAAAACAAGTTTGTTTGGTCGATTGCGATGGCTCTGTTGGCGTCCATGGTTTTGGTATGTGGGTTTGACTCCTTCGCTGGTTCTGTCACGCTGGTTGGTTGAAATGATGTCCACTAACATGTGTTCGATTGCGATGGTTGGGACTTTAATAATACCCGTCTGTATAGGATACGGATGGATTGGTGGGGCACACGAATGGGGTTGGTGAGACTCGTAGCACGAGCACGATCTCATCGATTGCACTCGTGTGCATGGATTGATTGATTGCACGCGTTGTTCGATCGTTTGATCCTTCTGCGTCGGTAACGACTTCCTGCGCCGTATTGTTTCGTTGGAGAATTCTCTGGTGTCAGATGAGTACCGAGCCATTGTGAGCCGCCACATCAGTAACCGGGGGTGGGGCCCATTTCAAAAGTTAAAAGTTCCTAAGTATATTTGTAAGTCTTAATATCCGAATAAGAAATGGATATTGTATAAATATTTTTAATTAAATAGTAATTATGAAAAATAAATATAGGAGTTGAATATCAATGATTTTGTTTTTCGATAATAGAAAGACATATGTGGTAATTTTGATTTTTTTGTAAAAATAAATGCAATCAATATTCATAATCTAGAATGAAAAATAATTTTAAACCACTTTGATTATTTTAAATACCTATTGATTATTTATTGATTTCGGTGTCAGAATATTCGATATAAGTTTCTTTAAGGATAAAAATATTAGGGTTAACTCTCCTCTGTTTAACATCAAGACTCTTCTAATCATCGGAGATCTTCAAGTAAGATTTGAGTCACTTAATTCTCAAGAATGATAAAGAGCCAATCAACTTCAACACTAATTGTTGTGGGAAACAACTTTGAGCCATGGCCTTGTGGTCGACGCGGCTCGGTTCGGGTCCGGACGACGGGGATTTTTCTGGGGCGTTCCTCGAGCCCGCTGGATCGATCTGGTGCGATGGTACAATCGGGATGAGGTCACCGTTTGCTCCAGGCGGGAACTCCTCGCCCACGCGTCCGGCGGGGATCCCAAGCTTCGCACTTGCACAAAGGTCGGGTCGGGGTGCTCGGCCCGACCCCTCCGACGATCAAGTTAGCAAATGTGGAGGGGATTTTAGCTGTATAAGAGTTGTTAGTGTCTGTCCTCTCTCTCCCTCCCCCTCTCCTGATGAGCGAAAGGGTATTTATAGGGAAGCTTACTGCTTCCTGAGCTGCCCGCTTGTAGGGGGCAGGCTGGTAGCGTTTGACGCTTGGGTTGGCGTGGCGTGAAGAACGAAGCTGGAGCAGGCTGTTTGATATGCCTCGGTCGGCGTTCCGGTCTGCATTGACCATGTGCTGTTGCGTGAGGCGTCATCTGACGTCAGCCAAGTCTTATCCTAATTACTATCCTCATCATATTCCCCCCCGGAAAGAAACTATGCGTCGGTCGTTGTGACGGGAGTCCGAGGCATGGCTTCAGCTTTCAAGCGGGCTGGCCGCGCAACCGCGGTCTCCGGGAGCATGGGGCCGAGGAGCACGACGCGGGCGGGCTGGCCGCGCGAGTGTGTCTCGGGAAGCATGGAGCCGAGGAGCACGACGCGGGCGGGCTAGCCGCGTAGGTGTGGTCTCGGGGCATGGGGCCGAGGAGCACGACGCGGGCGGGCTGGCCGCGTAGGTGTGTCTCGGGGCATGGAGCCGAGGAGCACGACGCAGGTGAGCTGGCCGAGCAAGTGTGGTCTCGGGCATCATGCTGCCGAGTGGCACGACGCAGGCGGGCAGACCGCGCAGGTGTGGTCTCAGGCATCGTGCGGTCGAGTAGCACGACGCAGGCGGGTAGACCGCGCAGGTGTGGTCTCGGGCAGCAGGCTGCCCTGAGGGGGACTCGGCAGTCTACGGCTAAGGCCGAGGGACACGGCTCGGGCAGGCAGGCCACGCTGAGGTGGACTCGGGCAGTTTACGATCGAGGGGCACTGCTCAGGCCGAGGGACACGGCTCGGGCGGGCAAGCCGCTGTGAGGTAGACTCGGTAGTCTACGGCTGAGAGATACAGCTCAGGCGGGAAGCCACCCTGAGGGGGGCTCGACAGTCTACGGTCGAGGGGCACTGCTCAGGCGGGCAGGCCGCATTGAGGTGGACTTGGGCAGTTTACGACCGAGGGACATGGCTCAAACGGGCAGGCCATGCTGAGGTGGACTCGGGTAGACTGCGGCCGAGGGATACGGCTCAGGCAGGCATGCAGCGTTGAGGTGGACTCGGCAGTCTTTGGCCGAGCCATGTAGATACCGAAGGGGGTTAGGTCGGAGCTAACCGCGAACCGGGAGGCAGTCAAGTAGATAATGAGCCTTCGCTCGGAAGAGACTGAGGTAGGGCCTAGATTCTTTTTACGAGGACTACATCGGATAGCCACCACGGGTGCTTGACTTCTTCTATGGAGCCCGCTGCCAGAAGTCGTCCCTTCTCCTCACGGTCGCCCAGGCCTCCACCGTGATGTACCGGTTAGCCCGCTGGAGCATCTCTGGCACTGTGGTGGGGGGTCGCTCCACGAGGGACCAGAGGAATCTAGAAGGTCGCAGGCCTATCATAAACGCCTACACTAACAGAGAGGGGTGAGTGTCCGGCAAACCTCGGATTTGCGTGGCGAAGCGATCCACAAAATGTGAGAGGGGCTTGTCCTCCCTTTGTTTGAGTCCGAGGAGCAGAGCCGCGGAAGGCTTCGATCATGCATAGGCCACGAAGTGGAGCTCGAAGTCGTTGGCGAGCTGGTCGAAGGAAGCGATAGTCTCGGTCTTCAGGCCGCCATACCACGCGTGGGCCGGCCCTCTCAGAGTGGTGGGAAACGCTCTGCATATCAGAGCTGTTGGGAAATCATGGGGGGCGACATCATATGCGCAGCGGAAGAACAAGAAAACAAAAATCCCCGATTCCCAAAAAAATGTTCGTCGTCGTGCGAAGATTGGTGCGCAAAATCCGCAAAACACAAAACTGCGTATAGAGATTGTGTTACCTAGGGAGTTCGTATATCCCTGTTTCCTTGCAGATCCTCAGGAGAGGGTGAAGGAGGTCAAGCGTCCTCCTCTCTAGCGGTGATCCACACAGCAGGGTTGCGACGACGCTCCTCAAAACTCCAGGCCTACTCTGAGGTGGAGAGGGAGAGGAGAATAGGAAGGGCAAGCAAAGACTCTAGCCTATGAGGCTGTGAATCCCTCCTATTTATAGAGATCCCGTGTCAAAACCCTAATGGGTCCTTTCCCTAGTGGGTATTGGATCTGCATCCAATAAGACAAGGGCTCCGTCGGATATCTCATATCCGATCCTCTACTCATCGCAATGCCTACCATATGTGTGTGACCCTCTAGGCCCAATATCGAGCTGGCCGTGAGTCATACCTGTCAGAACTCCTTCTAACTAAGTGAATTATTATCTCTGTAATAATTCACTCGACTCATCGACTACGGAATGTAATAATTCACTCGACTCATCGACTACGGAAGTACTAGGCCACTACGCCGTAGTCCCCAGACGATACAGGGGAATCCAATCCATTGGACATGTCTGTCCTCAGTTACCATGTACCTATAGTCCCTCATCCATCTAATATCCCAGAGACCGTATATCGAGCATGGTGCTGTCAGACCCATACGGTTTCTACTTGAGTCTCGCTCTAATCGGATTCTCCCGGAGAACTCTTTCTCTCTCAACCCGAATGACCCTGGCCAGGGATTTGTCTGAGCAAGAACACATGGGATATTCCTCTCATGATACCGAGAGTGGATGATCCTCTATCGACACTCAATAGCCCTCGTAAGGTCGACTACCACTCCCAATGACCAGCTGTACTAGATCTGGGAACAGCCAAACCTATAAGTCTGGTATCAAAGAGTGGAGCACTCATACAGGACATCCTTGGTGTCTCAAGTCTAAGAACCAGATACACCACTAGGACTACGGAATCGTTGTCTGACAATAAGGCATCATCAACCATCCAGCATTCCGTAAGCGGATCAATCAGTGAACTCATTCTCCAATGAGCACCTGTACTGTATCCCTAGTGTCCCTACACGAGCAGCTATGAGACCAGCTGCATCCATCATATGGACGGGTATACAGCACACCAGTCTATCCGGTTATCACGATGTCCCTCTCGAGTAACCTATGACCGGGATTATTTAGGATATGTGTTTAAAGGTGAATCGATCTCATTATCGTGATCTCATCACGATCCGATTCCCATTGCACAAATCAAAGGACATCACAATATATATATGCATTTATACAATAGTTATAAAGTGATATACGCCAAAATACAATAAGCAAAAAGATTCTGTATCAAGTCACACGTGCCATCACTCACGTGATTGGCTTGTTGGGCACCTATGACTAGCAATCTCCCACTTGACCTAAAGCCAATCACCTATGTGTCTGATCCCCATCAGACTCCTGTGACGCTCATAGACAATCTGAGACAATGACTTTGTTAGTGGATCTGCAATGTTACCTTCGGATGGAACTCTTTCCACTGCTACATCTCCTCGGGTTACGATCTCTCTTATAAGCTGGAACCTCCTCAGAACACTTCTGTTGAGACCCGGGTTCCCTTAATTGAGTAATCACCCCATAGTTGTCGCAATATAAGGAATTCGACTTGTCGCTATCTGTATCGACTCCCAAATCTGTGATGAACTTCTTCACCCAGACTCCCTCCTTTGCTGCATCCGATGCAGCAATGTACTCCGCCTCTGTGGTCGAGTCAGCAGTGGTATCTTGCTTGGAACTCTTCCAGCACACTGCTCCTCCATTCAAGGTGTACACATACCCTGAATTCGACTTGCTATCATCGACATCAGACTGAAAACTTGAGTCAGTGAAGCCTTCAACCTTAAGGCTATTACCTCCATATACTAGTAAAAGATCCTTAGTCCTTCTCAAGTACTTAAGGATACACTTTACTGCTTTCCAGTGCTCCAAGCCTGGATCCGCCTGATACCTGCTCGTGACACTCAGAGCATGCGCTATATCAGGCCTAGTACATAGCATGACATACATGATAGACCCTATTGCTGAGGCATAAGGTATCATGTTTATGTTTGCCCTTTCTTCTGGTAGTTTTCCATGTCAAACCTTTTGACAATGGTTTCTATGTACCTGGACTGGGACAAGCCAAGCATCCTCTTGAATCTATCTCTATAGATTCTAATCCCCAAGATATAGGATGCTTCCCCTAAGTCCTTTATGGAGAAGTGTCTAGATAACTAAGTCTTTACGTGGATAGCATTCCTACGTCATTCCCAATGATGAGGATATCATCCACATATAACACCAAAAAGGTGATAGCGCTCCCACTTACCTTCCTGTACACACAAGGCTCATCTTCGTTCTTAACGAAGTCATAAGATCTGATTGACTCATCAAATCTTATGTTCCAACTTCGGGAAGTTTGCTTTAGTCCATAAATGGATTTAAGCAACCTACACACCTTATTTGGGCAGTTCTTGGACACGAATCCCTCAGGTTGCATCATATACACCTCCTCCTCGAGGTTCCCATTGAGGAATACGGTTTTCACATCCATCTGCCAGATCTCATAATCATAGTGTGCTGCAATAGCCAATAGAATTCTGATGGATTTTAGCATTGCTACGGGTGAGAAAGTTTCGTCGTAGTCAACACCTTGCCTTTGACGATACCCCTTAGCCACTAGCCTTGCTTTATAGGTCTCTACCTTTCCATCTACTCCGATCTTTTTCTTAAAGATCCACTTGCAACCGATGGGTACAATACCTTCGGGTGCATCAACTAGGTTCCAAACCTTATTGGAGTACATAGAATCCATCTCAGAATTCATGGCTTCTTTCCACTTCCCGGAGTCTATACTCATAATAGCCTCCTCGTAGGTCTGAGGATCAATATCCTCTACATCCTCTGCTCTAATATGTCCCACATATCTCTCAGGAGGATGGGATACTCTATCAGACCTGCGTAAAGTTGAAACTTGTGTATTAGATACCTGAACAGACTCGGGCTGTAGAGTGGTGCTTGAGCTTGGTTCTCCAACCTCGCTCAATTCTATCATTCTCCCGCTGTCTCCGTCAAGAATGTGTTCCTTCTCAAGGAACACTGCTCTCTTAGCTACAAAGACCTTTTGGTCCTCGAGATGATAGAAGTAATACCCACAAGTTTCCTTGGGGTATCCCACAAATTTACATTGCCCTGTCCTTGATTCTAACTTATCGGGGTTGTGTCTTTTAACATGGGCAGAGCAGCCCCAAATCTTAACTACTTTAAGATCAGGCTTCTTCCCTTTCCATATCTCATATGGTGTAGACACCACCGACTTAGTTGGAACTCTGTTCAGAAGGTAAGCTGCGGTTTCTAGGGCATATCCCCAGAATGAGATGGGTAGGTCAGCGAAACTCATCATGGACCGTACCATATCTAATAATGTACGATTTCTCCTTTCAGAGACACCATTGAGCTGAGGTGTATAAGGAGGTGTCCATTGGGATAATATCCCATGGTCCTTGAGGAAGTGAGTAAACTCTGTACTTAAGTACTCACCTCCTCGATCTGATCGAAGAGTTTTGATACTCTTTCCAGTCTGGTTTTCCACCTCATTCTTATACTCTCTGAATTTCTCAAAGGCCTCGGACTTGTACTTCATTAAGTACACATATCCATACCTTGAGAAATCATCAGTAAATGTAATGAAGTAGGAGTAACCTCCAATGGCATGAGTTGACATGGGTCCACATACATCACTATGTATGAGTTCCAACAACTCAGTGGCTCTCTCTCCAGTTCCACTAAATGGAGAGTTGGTCAGTTTTTCACGAATGCAAGGCTCACAAGTTGCATATGACACATAGTCGAATGGATCTAGATATCCATCATTTAGCAACTTTTGAATCCTTCTTTCATGGATGTGACCTAGCCTACAATGCCACAGGTATGCACTGTTCAACTCATCTCGTTTCCTTTTGGACATATTTATATTCATGATATGTGGAGTGGTGTCTAACATAAATAAACCATTATGCAATGTTCCTTTCGTGATGATCTTATCATCTAATAATATCGAACAACCATTGTTCTCAAAAACAAATTTATATCCACTAACTGTTAAACATGAAATGGAGATAATGTTTTTGATAATAGAAGGAACAAAATAACATGCATCTAATGCAATAAAAGCTCCACTAGGCAGATGTAGGGCGACCTCGCCAACAGCTAAAACAGCAACTTTTGCTCCATTACCCATCTTGAGGTTCATCTCGCCTCTCTCTAGTCTCCTAGGCCTTGCCAGAACCTGCAACGAATTACATATATGATAAGCACTACCGGTATCTAATACCCATGTGTTATCATAAGAGTCTGACAAATGGAGACCGATCATGAATGTACCTGAAGCTTCATCAAGCTTTTGTTTCGCCCTTTCTGCAAGGTACTCTTTGCAGTTTCTCTTCCAGTGCCCATCTTTACCACAGTGGAAGCATTGGCCTTTGTCCTTTGTTGGGTCTTTCTTAGCAACCTTTGCTTTACCTTGTTTGCCCTTGCCCTTTCCCTTCTTAAGGGACCTTTCTGCTTTCCTTTTCTTTCTGGTCTCACCAGTGTAGAGAACTGGCTTCTCTTTCTTAATAGTACTCTTTGCCTCCCTCAACATATTGAGGAGCTCTGGGAGAGTCACCTCAAGCTTGTTCATATTAAAGTTCATTATGAACTGTGAAAAGGAATCTGGTAGGGACTGAAGCATAATGTCCACACACAAGTTATCCTCTAGGACCATTCCTAGACCTGTGAGTTTCTCTATCCACTCAATCATCTTTAGGACATGGTTCTGAACCGGTGTCCCCTCAGTCATCCTAGCGCGGAAAAGGCTCTTGGATATCTCATATCGTTGAGTCCTTCCCTGTTCCTCAAACAATTTACGGACATGTAGGAGAATGGATCTGGCATCCATCTTTTCATGTTGTCTCTGTAACTCTGGAGTCATAGAGCCCAACATATAGCACTGAGCAAGAGTGGAGTCATCAATGTACTTCACGTAGCGAGCGATCTCATCCTCGCTTGCCCCTTCTTCGGGCGTAGGCATCACTGTATCAAGGACGTACACGATTTTCTCCGCTGTGAGAACAATTCTCAAGTTACGGAGCCAGTCCGTATAATTTGGACCAGTGAGGCGGTTGACATCAAGTATGCCACGTAAGGGATTTGAAAGCGACATTTTCTGAAAATAAAGATGTAGCAAAAATGAATAACATGCAGATTTTGCAAGAAATAAACAATCAAGATATGGACTTCTATCTTAATATGCTCCCACTATTTTACTAACGAGTCACGCGACACCCTCAGCACGTGAAACGGAAGTCTCCGGCAGACTTCTAGTGGGGATCAGGATCCAATCAGCGTCTTAGTGTAACCTCGAGGGACTCGACCAATCACACTAAGCCTAAAAGGTAGACAACTCTTGCCGATCACAACTCCTTGTGATTCCCGTCCTGTTCGGCCTCCGAATCACCATGGCCTCGAGGGACTCGACCAACCATGATGCTCGGTTAAGTCAACACCTTCGTTACAAGATGAGTCTGATTTGATGATATACCCTCGAGGGACTCGACCAAGCATATCATGCCCTCAGGTCACCGGTGACATCTCTATGTCGTAAGCAAGATAGCGAATCGCGATATAGGTGAGTCTCGAGGGACTCGACCAACTCAACCTACACCGGGATTCGGTTCCTACTCATAACGATGGAAGGCCACGTGGGTCAATCTAATTGCCTCACGTTTACCGACTTAATATTATCGAGAGATGTTTCTATGATTTGGTCTCCTATTATGACATGTCACACATGTACATATTTAATATATATCTACATCGCATGCAAATATATATACATATCTAGTATGTGTATAAGCAATCACACCAGATGATCATGGACCACAACCTAATATGATTAGGCCCGAGCCAGTAGGCCTAATCACTCACATCAAGATCTATGTGTGCAACGGTGCATCTCCATGCCTTGTGATCGTCCATCTCGTCCTCGTTGGTTCCGTCGACATCTTGATGCATCTTCATGCATCACGATCGTCCGTCTCGTGGGTCCCGCTATGGCTTCCACGCTCCCGCTGCGCCTCCTCATGTGATTACAACTTAATCATAGGCACGCAGGCCCGACAATAAACGAGAAATATAATGGAGGTTCGCAGACCTCAATAATAATAATCACAAGTACACACATCACACGGTCCATGATCATCCGTCCACTCATCATACATCACATGTATAAATAATCGTCATTATGTAGGACTACTAGATAATAAAAATAATAATCAACTAAACCTTTTAATTAATTAATATTTTCTGAAATCAGGGATATATAGGGAATTTCTCAATTCCTAAGGGTATTTTCGTAATTTGGACAAAAGACAGAAACTGGAATTTCTCAAATTCCGAGGGGCAAAACTGTCTTTTGCGCAGAAAACCCTAATACCCTTTCCCCTTTTCGCTGCTGCGCCGCCGCCGCCGCCACCCTGCTGGCGGCGGCCTGTGCGGCGAGGGCGAGGGCACTACCCTCGCCTGCAGGTGGCACGCCCGCTGGGGTCGCTGCCGCTGCAGGTGGGCGCCCCCGCGGGCGCCGCCGCCTTCGCGGGCGGTTCTGCCCGCGAGTCAACGCCCGCAGGTGGTGCTGTCTCGCTGGCGGCCGCCCCTGCGGGGTTTTTGCCCGTGGGAGCAGCGGCCACAGGCGCCGCTGCCCTGCGGTGCCTCAGCCCGCGCTACTGCCCCGCGGCGCCTCTGCCCGCGGGCTCAGTGGCCGCAGGCGCTTCTACCGAGCGGGCTCCCAGCCCCGCCGGCCGCAAGCCTGCTGCAAGCAGATCGCCGGCCGGCTACTGCAGGCACAGCGCTTGCGCATGCGCCGGCGCTGTGCTGCCTGGCTGCAGGCATGCAGATCGAGGGCAGCAACTGTTGCTGCCCTTCCTTGCTTTTGCGTCAACGATTTTGACGTCAATATTCTTCCTAAACACAACACACGCAGTTCAAAAACCAATCATTCGCACGAACAACCTGGCTCTGATACCACTGTTGGGAAATCATGGGGGGCGACATCATATGCGCAGCGGAAGAACAAGAAAACAAAAATCCCCGATTCCCAAAAAAATGTTCGTCGTCGTGCGAAGATTGGTGCGCAAAATCCACAAAACACAAAACTGCGTATAGAGATTGTGTTACCTAGGGAGTTCGTATATCCCTGTTTCCTTGCAGATCCTCAGGAGAGGGTGAAGGAGGTCAAGCGTCCTCCTCTCTAGCGGTGATCCACACAGCAGGGTTGCGACGACGCTTCTCAAAACTCCAGGCCTACTCTGAGGTGGAGAGGGAGAGGAGAATAGGAAGGGCAAGCAAAGACTCTAGCCTATGAGGCTGTGAATCCCTCCTATTTATAGAGATCCCGTGTCAAAACCCTAATGGGTCCTTTCCCTAGTGGGTATTGGATATGCATCCAATAAGACAAGGGCTCCGTCGGATATCTCATATCCGATCCTCTACTCATCGCAATGCCTACCATATGTGTGTGACCCTCTAGGCCCAATATCGAGCTGGCCGTGAGTCATACCTGTCAGAACTCCTTCTAACTAAGTGAATTATTATCTCTGTAATAATTCACTCGACTCATCGACTACGGAAGTACTAGGCCACTACGCCGTAGTCCCCAGACGATACAGGGGAATCCAATCCATTGGACATGTCTGTCCTCAGTTACCATGTACCTATAGTCCCTCATCCATCTAATATCCCAGAGACCGTATATCGAGCATGGTGCTGTCAGACCCATACGGTTTCTACTTGAGTCTCGCTCTAATCGGATTCTCCCGGAGAACTCTTTCTCTCTCAACCCGAATGACCCTGGCCAGGGATTTGTCTGAGCAAGAACACATGGGATATTCCTCTCATGATACCGAGAGTGGATGATCCTCTATCGACACTCAATAGCCCTCGTAAGGTCGACTACCACTCCCAATGACCAGCTGTACTAGATCTGGGAACAGCCAAACCTATAAGTCTGGTATCAAAGAGTGGAGCACTCATACAGGACATCCTTGGTGTCTCAAGTCTAAGAACCAGATACACCACTAGGACTACGGAATCGTTGTCTGACAATAAGGCATCATCAACCATCCAGCATTCCGTAAGCGGATCAATCAGTGAACTCATTCTCCAATGAGCACCTGTACTGTATCCCTAGTGTCCCTACACGAGCAGCTATGAGACCAGCTGCATCCATCATATGGACGGGTATACAGCACACCAGTCTATCCGGTTATCACGATGTCCCTCTCGAGTAACCTGTGACCGGGATTATTTAGGATATGTGTTTAAAGGTGAATCGATCTCATTATCGTGATCTCATCACGATCCGATTCCCATTGCACAAATCAAAGGACATCACAATATATATATGCATTTATACAATAGTTATAAAGTGATATACGCCAAAATACAATAAGCAAAAAGATTCTGTATCAAGTCACACGTGCCATCACTCACGTGATTGGCTTGTTGGGCACCTATGACTAGCAAGCATCATAGGTCCTGTATAGCGTCATCTGAGCGTGAAAAGCAGCTACATGGTCCGCCGGGTCGGTGGAACCATCGTAAGCGTCCAAAGAGGGGAGCTGAAAGTCCTAGGAGATTGTCTGATCCCGTATCTCGAGCACGAAAGGAGACCCTTGGTGTGTGTCCTCCCCGAGCTCTCCCTTGGACTTGCGAACCTCTTTCTGCACCTCGTCGAGTCGTTGGCTGACAAAGCGCAACTGGGCCCGCAGGGAGTCCATAGAATCCGAAGAGAATGCCTCGGGTTCCGGGTGGCCACTCAGGTTTGCCATCACTGGATCCCCGAGTGGGGTCGGTCGGACCCGAGGTGAAGCAAGCGCCTTGCGTTGTCGTAGTGGTTCGATCGTAGGCGGGTGCGCTGGACGAGAAACAAGCAGGACAATGGTTTGCACCATACCCATCAGAGCTCGGACTTGATGAGTGAGGTCTTGAAAGGCCTCAGGTGACACGGGCATCGAGTCAGCTGGGGTGCCGTCGGGCGGCGACAAGCCCAGGTCGTTGAATATTCGCCAATATCTTTCGGAGGTCGTGGCGGGGTGTTCGTCACGATGGTCTTTGTGCGGGGGATGTTCCCCCGAGGCTTTGGTCAGGTGTGACCTCTCAATCGTGGGCTCATCTGAGCCACTCGGGTGATCACCCGACATTCCGAGCCCTTCCTCTAGCGCCAAAATGTTGGTGTAAACAACTTTGAGCCATGGCCTCGGGGCCAACGCGGCTCGGTTCGGGTCCGGACGACGAGGATCTCTCCGGGGCGTTCCTCGAGCCCACTGGATCGGTCTGGTGCGATGGTACGATCGGGACGAGGTCACCGTTTGCTCCAGGCGGGAACTCCTCGCCCACGCGTCCGACGGGGATCCTAGGCTTCGTACCTGCACAAAGGTCGGGTCGGGGTGCTCGGCCCGACCCCTCCGATGATCAAGTTAGCAAATGTGGAGGGGATTTTAGCTGTAGAAGAGTTGTTAGTGTCTATCCTCTCTCTCCCTCCACCTCTCCTGATGAGAGAAAGGGTATTTATAGGGAAGCTTACTGCTTCCTGAGCTGCCCGCTTGCAGGGGGCAGGCTGGTAGCGTTTGACGCTTGGGTTGGCGTGGCATGAAGAACGAAGCTGGAGCAGGCTGTTTAATATGCCTCAGTCGACGTTCCGATCTGCATTGACCAAGTGTTGTTGCGTGAAACGTCATCTGACGTCAGCCGAATCTTGTCCTACTTACTATCCTCATCACCAATCAACTTCAACACTAATATGAATTATGAATTAATGATATAATATGGAGAACTTCGTTCCAATAATCATATAGCTGCATTGAGCTATGACCATTACTAAATGCTAAATATGTTTATTCTTGATTTATCTATTATATCAAAGGATAACTTGCTCAATATGGATTAATTATCTCATGTAATTAGTTATATTTAGCATATTAATATTTATACTTAAAAAATTATATTAAAATTTTTATATTTATAAAAATAAAATATTTAATTTTATTTCTCGTCACGTTGTCAACTCCGTTGACAAAAATATTATAGGGTTTATCATTGAATACGTGTTAATTTTATCTCACTTTAATTTATCGTTGAACACGTATCGTATTTTCGTTAACATAATCGACTTGAGAAAAAATGATATTAAATATTTTATTTTTATAAATATAAAAATTTTAATATAATTTTTAAAAATATAAATATCCGATACTAAAGTAACTAATTACAAAAGATAATATATACTCATGCTTAATCCATATTAATCTGGAAACTATGCGGAAAACAGAAACAGTTCCCATTCAGAATGGTTATAAGAGAGAAATGGTTACTGAACCGTTCCTACTTTCAGCATAATTTCTAGCTTTTCAGTACATATTTCAAATAGTGATACTACCTCTCGATGTAGACATGCTGATCATCCCATCTCATAACAAGTTTCATTAAATGAGCTTAATATATAGTACCAGATAAATTCAAGTCTCGTTACCGAGATGGTGTTAAAGTGACACAAACACATGCATTATATATATATATATATATATATATATATATACACACATTATATTAGATGACACAAACATGCACTCTATATATATATATATATATATATAGGAAAGAGGTACAATGATGCCTCAATATTTCCCTCCCATTCATGGTTTTTTTTAGCGTACCAACGATCTGCCATCGGGTATTCACGACTCGGTTCGTCTCTTTTTCTCGCTCTTCGCGGCGTGGAAAGAGAGTCACGAAAGAAGCCAAGAAAGAACGCCGAAGAGAGAGAAGCGAAAGAGATTGGTTTCGTTGCCCTCTCGCCCCTTTGATCCCCTCCGATCCGGCGATCGTCGATCGCTCCCTCGGTGTTCTTCTTGCTTCCTCATCCGCCTTTGATCCTCTCCGATCCGCCATCTTTGGTGTTTTTTTCCCCCTTTTCCGGGTCCGATCTGGTTGGATCGCTCGCTGAAGAAGATGAATCAGAGGTTGAAGCTCCAGCAGCAGCAGCAGGCGCTGATGCAGCAGGCGATGCTCCAGCAGCAGCAGCTCTACCACTCCGGGGTCTTAGCCGCTGCCATGTCTCAGGTGGGAGTCCCTCTGGCTTCCTCTCTTGACTACTTTTGATCACTTCTGTCTCCTTAATGCTTTTGTAGCGGCGAACTTAATGGCATTTCTTGTTCTTTCTTGCCTAGAGAATCACGCTTGCTAGGTTTGTGCGTGGCTTCTAGATCGGGTTATCCCTGATTGTTTTATGAATTCTAGTCAAAAGAGGCTTCCATCAACATGGGGTCTAGGGAGTGTCGATATGCTCAGCCTTACCCTTACAAGTAAGGAGGTCATCTTTATAACATGAACTATGGTCATCCAAATTGCGATAGGGCAATCTTACGTGTGCATTGTAATCTATGTTATTATGAAAAGTGAACAAGGAATAGACGGATAACAGACTGCAACTTTTTCTCATGGGAAGAGGTTTCTTGTTAGTCTCTGTTCTTCATTCTGTATGGTTCGGTAAAACATGTTTTTAGTTATATAACGTGCTTAAACATGTTTGTTGGACAAGTATCTTAAGAAACATGCTTCCTTAATATTTTAGTTGGTTATTTTTCTTTGGGCCGTGCATTCTATATTGTTGCTTGACTATTGATGCCTGCTTAAACTTCCCAAGCGTCTAGTAATTTTTTTACTTTGATACTATTGTTTTCTTTCACCAGTTGCCTTCTTTTGCTATACCGTCTGTTATCATTTGAATCACAATAACCAATGACCAGAGTGTTTAGCAGGGATTTCATTATTTGCTTCAAGTGATTTCACATCTTAAATTTAGCCCTTTATTAGGTTTTGATTGGATAAGTGGGTTTGACATTGGATCACCATGTTAGAATGTTATAGGGTTTTCTTTTATTTCTCAATTTCCTAAACATAGTGTATAGATTCTCTAGGTTTTTTCTTTTTCATGTTCTTTTTGCCTTTCATATTTTGCAGATGGAGCCTGTTCCAAGTGGAAATCTTCCCCCTGGTTTTGATCCATCTACATGCTGCAGTGTGTGAGTGTATAGTTTGTTTGTTTTTTTTCTTTCCCCGTTTGCACTTCTTTCTTTTCCATTCATTTTCCAGAGCCACTTGCTACAAACATGACATAGGAATGCCATTATAAAAGTAATTGTGCACTGTATAGAATGGAGTTGATGATCATATCCAGAGTACTTGTCTCGTCTGTCATGAGTTCCCATTTCTTCTTAATAAACATTTTTGTGCTCTAGGACTTTATTGTTAAATACATGAATGTTATTTATTCTTAATATTCATAACTGTTCCATGTAGTTGGAGCTACTTTAACTTCATTACTGATTTTCTGATTGCAATTATTAGGTATGTGGGAAATATCCATCCAAATGTAACAGAGAGCCTACTGGCTGAAGTTTTTCAAAGTTTTGGTCCACTTGAAGGATGCAAACTCATCAGAAAAGAAAAGGTTCATTTCTGGATCAAAACTCTCAGAGTAGTTATCCCAAAGACAACAAGTCATCATCTGTGCTCTTGCAGTTACCACTGAATCTTAATGTTTACTGAAGTCACAAAGTCTTGTTATTTCTGCATCACTTATTTCTGAGTGAAAATTCAAAATCATGCTCATAGTCGTCGGTATGCAATTGTCATGTTGAACAGATAGTTAACTTGTAACCTGCACTATATTGTTGTCTACTTTAGTTAATAAGATATTTAGACCTGTAAAATGATGGGTTCAACCTATGTTTGGATCCAGTGACATATTTGATCACTCTAAGCCAGCTTCTTAAAATTATCTTGTTTACCATTTCAGTTCAAACTAGGTTTTTGACCTATCGAGGGTTGTTTGACTATATTTGTTGGTCAATGAATTGAGCTAGATTTGGAAATCTTTGAGTTAGAATTGGATCATATTGATGGATTTACTTTTCTTTTAGTGGAATCTCTTTAGCAATTAGGTCTGGATGGAAATCTTTAGCTATTACTTTCCTTATTAGCTATCTAAAAAAGTCATAGAAAAGGGCAACATGTTTGCATGGTTACATCTCTTTAAATAGCTGGGTTCTGCTGAACAAGATTCACATATTATTTTGGTGCACAGAAGGTAGCTGAAGGCCCCCTTTGCCATTTCTTCTCTAATATTTTACTCTGTATTCACTTTTTCATATGTGTTACTACTGTTTTACTGTTACTAAATGGAAAACAATGACAAAAATATATATTTTTAGGTTAATTTGATCTGAAACTGAAGATAGCTTCTTTGTCAGTGATTTCTATTAGATACTCCTGAAAGTATACATTTGTACTGTGTAGAAATTGTACAATATTAGTTGGGTGCACTATACTAATAGTCCCTAACTATTAGTATAGTTATTTAGGGGACTTATTGGTCACAAAAGGGAGCCCAGAAAAATACTTGGAGCTGTTTCATATGGAGGTATATGAAAAAATTGCCTCAGGGCACTATGATTCTGGAAGATACTTAAAAAATAATTCACAAACTGAACCATTTTTCTCGAGATATCTGTAGTATGGATATGATCTGTTTGTAGGTGGCATCTAATATGTAGAGGAAATGACAGGTTGCTGTGTAGAACTCCATGGACTTTGTAGACATCATTGTGGAGAAGATTTCTTCACTCTAGTACCAATTGATTATATATGCCTCTCCTGTAAGACTTTCTCCAATTTGAGGAGAGCAGGCATCCTAGGAAACAAGAAGAAAAAAGGTAATTAATGCAACTAAGGAATTTATATTATTGCATAAAAAAAGATTACCATTCTCATGATGTACAATGTAGGCTTACAATATGCTGTACTTAAGATATACAAGGAGTTTCCTTTTTTTTTCTGGAAATTTTGGAACCTCACAAAATGTTATCTAAAATCACATCTGGAGCTCTCTAACTGTGACCCCTAATAGTGTAAGATTTTCCTGACCTTCCCTATGAGTAACATAAGAATTAACTGATAAGAACACAACTCAAAATATGACTCTAAACTTGACCTAAAATAGAAAATAAAAACAGAAAGAAAATATTTTAAAAAACGTAACAATATAAATCCAATGACCATTTTCTAGGGCCGGTTTATAGGTGGTGGTTCATATCATCCTGCATGTCCAATGACCATAACTCTTTGGTGCTTGCAGGCCCTAGCAGGTGCATTTTACACCATATTAATGCCAAATATTGAAAGTTTTAATACAGCATGGTGCATAAGCGACATCTTGGGCGCAACTTAGCTTATCAACTTGCCTTGGCACATGATTAGGTGCATGCTGGTATGTATTGGTTGATTGTCAAGAGATATTCTTAGATAGATTAAGAAACATTAGATAAATTATCATTATCATGGCTCTCATCCTTCTAACAGTTCACTACCCTTTTTATTCATAAGAATCGAGTCAAATGCTGACTCATGATGCTATAACTCATTGTGTTCAACCTTGTCTTTTAAGGTGGATAATGGTAAACAGTTAACACCAATATTTTAAACTTCTTATCACACTTCAAACGGCTACACATAGTATGCATGATAGTCCTGGAACAAGGGACTCCTCCCTGTCTTGACATTACACCCAGAGACATTATTCATAATGTCTCTTGGGACTTAGTTCTACTTTATTCAACAGACAGTTAAACTTAATTGACTCTTGTACTTAGGCTGAAATCAAGGATACGATAAAGAACTCTTCATCCATGATATTTAAATTGCATGTGTTTTATTGACTTCTTGGTCATTTCAAGTGTCAGCTTAGGACTTTTGGTTGTTGAGTCTCATGGTGTTATGCATACGGATGGAATGAAATATAAATTTACACGATCATTACTTTGTTAATCCATGTAGGAGTCCTAAATATGCAAGTCTTGAGACCTCAGTTGCCTCTGATGGACCTGGACAATAAAATATCCTCTAAAGTAGTAGCTTTTATCTGCTTCTGTTTATTGCTATATTGATCACATGTAGCAGCTTGCTGATGGTCAAGCATGTGAAGCAAACAAAAAATGTTTGTTAACTAAAAATACTCAGATGTAATTTTCTGTCTTGTAGTCTTCGTTTGGATTTGTTGATTACCATGATCGGAGGTCAGCAGCTCTTGCTATCATGTCACTGCATGGGCGACAGCTGTAAGAAATTTTGAATATGCATGATGTAATTTTTCCCTGCTGAATTGATCTGCCACAATTTTAGTTTCAAATCTGTACATCTGCAGATATGGTCAAGCAATTAAGGTGAATTGGGCATACGCTAGTGGTCAAAGGGAAGACACATCTGGTAGAAACTCCCATATACCATCTTATTAATTTCCTATTGTAGGTTCAACAGTACACCCTCTGAAGCTTGTTACCTATAATCTGTTTCACATATTTTTTTGTCTTGAGCAGGACATTTCCATATTTTTGTTGGAGATCTAAGTTCGGAGGTCACTGATGCAACACTTTTTGCTTGTTTCTCAGCATACAGCAGTTGTTCGTAAGTCACTCACATTATCTGAACCGTTGTGGTATCTTATGATTCATATTGACAAACTGTTTAACTTCAAAAAAAAGAATTATCATGCCAAGTGTTGCCTGTTGAAGAGAAAGCTTAAGTTTAACAATGATTATTTCCTTTTTGTTATTTGGAGGAATATTTTCTACTATGGCTTATGTTAACTATGATGTTCAGGGATGCACGGGTAATGTGGGATAACAAAACGGGGCGCTCCAGAGGATTTGGCTTTGTCTCTTTCCGCGATCAGCAGGTATATTGCTTATGAATGTATTTGTGGTCAACTTCCCTACCAAGTTGACTTGCCTTTCTTAGTTTGCTTTTTTTGATTTATTTCCAACAAGTTGTGTTGGTTAGCCTAACAGCTTGAGAACATTTTCTTTTCCTAATATTTGCTCGGGTATTACTGGCCACTAGTGGTTTAGTGACCTGAATATAAATCACTGATGTTCACAATAAATTATGAATTATCTGCCAGTTCAGCTATAAGACAGTATCAACAGAAATTCAGATTTAATTGATAGAGGGGTGTTGGTGTTATTTTATGTTCTGGAGTTGTTTGTTTCTTAGTAATTTCTTGTCTTATACTGATCATTAAAACATAAATGGAAAAGGCAACTTCCTTCCTGATAGTGTTAATTCAGATGTCCTTAGTTGCCATATGTTCTTTGCAGGATGCACAGAATGCCATCAATGATATGACTGGTAAGGTTGGGCTCAGTGCTTCTGTCATTTCAGTATTTATGTTTGTCAGATTTGCTTTGGTTGACATAGAAACCCTATCATCCAGGTAAATGGCTTGGAAGTAGACAAATACGGTGCAACTGGGCAACCAAGACTACTGGCGAAGACAAACAGCAGAGTGACAATCAGAATGCTGTTGTATTGACAGAGGGAAGTAGCAATCCAGGTGAACTAGCTAACTAGGCATAAGACTTAAGGTTAATAGGTTCTTGTTTGTCGATTTGTTGTCCAATTTCTCCATAGTAAGAGTTGACTTATCTTCTGAAGCATATTATATACAAACAGGCAGATATACTACACAATTTAAAGAAAGTTAACATTGTATTGTTTGTTTGTAGCAGATGGAGGCCAGGAGAATTCAAATGAAATGGCCCCTGAAAATAATCCTGCATACACAACTGTGTATGTTGGTAACCTGGCCCATGAGGTAACTCGTTAAATTTGTAGATTTTGATATCTCTGACAAGTACTTTTGTCGCTCCTCTTTTTCTTTTTAGTCCACACTGTCATACAGTTTGTTGAGTTTTACTTTTAGTCCTCATACCATTCATCTGGCAATGGACATCTCAGGTATCACAAGTTGAGCTTCACCGCCAATTTCATATTTTAGGTGCTGGTGTAATTGAGGAAGTGCGGATACAGAGGGATAAAGGATTTGGATTTGTCAGATATCGTACACATGAAGAAGCTGCTTTGGCCATCCAAATGGCAAATGGAAGGATAATATGTGGGAAATCAATGAAAGTAAACTCCTCAATTCAGAGACTTAGGCACTTGTTTCTCATGTTCTGCTAAATCTGGTTTAGCTTTGGGTTATACCTGTACATTAACATTGTCTCATTCTGGCATCTCTTGTAGTGTTCTTGGGGAACTAAGCCAACTCCCCCAGGGACGGCTTCCAACCCACTACCTCCTCCTCTGCCACCGTTTCAGCTTCTACCAACACCAGGTCTCCAAGGTTTTACGGCTGCTGAGCTCTTGGCTTATCAGCGTCAGCTTGCTTTGAGTCAGGTTGCTGCTGGACCAATGGCTGGTCAACATGGCCTTGCTGCACAGCCTTCTGCAGGGCTCATGTCAGGTGGTGGGTCACAGGCAATGTATGATGGTTATTCCAGTCTTTCGTCTGCTCAGCAGTTAATGTACTACAATTAGGGATGTATTCAGCAAGAACTGCATATCATGGGCCTTTTATTTCTAGCGGACAAGGACATTGTTTCCCTGTTATTCGAGTGTTTTGTCTAAATTTGCTGCTACTGTTTGGTTGAGTACATAGGTTTCTTGTCAGTCCTTGATCTTTCGTATTCAAAGAATAGTTGTGGTTTTGCATTATGGATTATCTTTGATATATAGCATATGAAATATAACCTTGTCATATTGTAGATATCCAAACATTTTGCTGTATGACCGATGAAGAGAACATTGTTCAGGATTTGTTAGTTACCAATATGCTTTCATAATTTTCATGGACAATAGTTCATATTATTAATGTGTATAGAGTTTCATTTGGTAGATTGAATGTTCACTAAATGGCATTCTTTAGTGCTCACAAAATCCTATCTGAAAAGATACGTGAAGTTGAAATTATTCTGAAATTTCTTCAAAAATAGTTTCATGTTCGTTGACCTGAGTACTATTCTTGCTCATAATTGTGAATTTAAGGTCAGCACGGAATGCATTGCGGTTTACAGAAAGTTGGAGTTCCAAGCTGGCTGGTGGATTGTTAATCAAATCTACCTTTGGTGCTTATGTATTACAGCACTAGAATTATGGATGTACAAATTATTGGTTACCAATACTTGAATGTAGATGACTTCTTGGCCCTAGAATTATGTTTGTTTTCATGTAAATGCACTTGGGAAAGATTGTTCTTGCAAATATAGATTCTAAATGTTCTACATGTTGTTAGTAGTCTATTAATTTGAATGTCGTACTTTTTGTATGTGCAAGATAAAGCTGCATTATCTTTGAGCCATATGTCATCCAGCTAGCTCTAATTTTTCCATCCAAGACTTGTGCATCCTACATGATCTTGCAGGTTTGCAACCAATTGGGCTGGGACATGATCACTAATGGAGGTGGGAGTAGGAACAGCTGCTGCAAGCTCAAGTTGGAGAACCTCATCATATATTAGCATTGCAGGTAACCATTTCAATTACACTTGCTAATTTTTTGCTGCAAAATATAAATAGTGAATATACCCTAGAATCTTGATCAATAAAGGGACTCCCTGAATGACAAGCTTTTATTCATCTAAGCTCACAAAAATGTTGCTTGTAAGTTAGACCACATTTGCCACTAGGCTTTTTTAACATATTGATCCCCCACTCCTTAGGCTAATTGCTGACAAGTCCTCGCTTTATCATCTGAAAAAAAAAACCCATTATTTTTAAATCTGTTACATATGCCAAAACATATTTAACAGATCTCGCCAATCACCATTATACTACATTGAATAAAATAACCATAACTTATTACAGACCGCAGCTTTGACAACTGATGGAATGCATTCGACAGATTCTCTCACATGAACAGTTATGGCAACATCTTCTTTCTCTAATCTTTAAATTATTTGTTGTAATTGTTAAAACAAGTTTGGTTGATTTTTCTTTGAAGGAGAATGCAATAGTTGTCAGTTTTTAACCTTTTTTTAAAATTGCAACGATGAAAACACGTGTTTGTGGGAACAATATTAGAGGAAAAAGTGATTCAAGCATCAGTTGCCACAGTTTTTATTCTTAAATTTGAAAAAAAAAAAAAAATCAGATAGCCTCCAAATTGCCAAAACTATGTACTCACGAGCTCCAAAGAAGGGGCAAAGAGAAGACAGCAATATAACGCAGCAGCCCTAGAGTTCGCCCCAGTGGCAGCGGCGGCAAGGGCTCATAAGAGGCTGCCTTCCTCAAAGTAGACCATCTTCCTGGCGAGGTTCGCTCCCACGTGCCAGATCACGCACTTGTAGATCTCTGCCGCCTCCTCGTCCTCCTTTCCCGCCGATTCCGCTTCCCTCGGCTTGGCCGCGGCCCTCGCCGAACTCATCGGGATCGGGTCGGACCGGGCCGGCGAACTTCGGGCGGCGGGAACGCTCATCGCTGCCACGATCCCGAGGCCGACGGCGCAGCCGCCGACGCTCCTCGGCCACCTCGCCGTCGGCGAGCGGGAGACCTCATCGTCAGCGAGCAGCTCGCACAGCCCGACGAAAAGACCAGCTTTCTTCGCGGTGCGCTTCCGCCCGGGGAACTCGCGCATGGCATCATTTCCCACGCGATTCGCCGAGTGATTTCCCTTTCTCCCTCTTTTGCTTTGGCCTATCCACATCAACTGCGTTTGATGCTTGACCTCACAATTCCATAACACTACTCTATGACGCGGTACAAAAATATTAGTAATCGGAAGAAGAAAGGGTAGAACAGGAGGGAAGCCTCCAATGGAGATTTTTTTGGAATGTGGTCAGGAGAAAATATAAATCACATAAGAAAACTGAATATTGAAGCCTAACAATGTAGAACAAGTGTTGTTATTTTCATGTCTACAATGCAGCATTAAATGCTTTAAATGGCACGTTATTCTCATAGCTAGTGTGATAAAGATAAGGCTTTGACACTTTTTTTCTGTGCTTGTAGATTCACAGACGTGTTATCAGCAGGTATCAGTCTTTTTATACTTCAACTTGTACTAAATTATAGATGTTCCGATCTTTTTTTTAACTATTTTTAATTTCACTATTAAATTCAGTGTCTTCTATATCACATGGAATTTTACTTAATGCAGGTTCGCCTCACTCGTTGCTTAGTTTAATTGGGAAAAAGGCTTATATAATAGCTTAGAATCAAGGCTCAGTATATAAGAAGACTAAACAATTTTGGTGGTCTTAAAAGCTGTCTTTGCTTCATATGAACTCTCTTAGTTGTATTAGAAGGAACAGTATGAGCGACAAATATTAATACTTGGAAAATGAGTAAAGCAATTATCAAAAAATGTCAAAGGTGGTTTGTATGGACTTTACGAGGGTCCATTGTAATATCTTTCTTGGTGTTTTGCCATCTTCTCGAAAAGCTTTGCAGAATCAATTTCTCAGTGTTTTGGCTGCTGATGAAATTGCAGCTCTTATGTAAGCCTGTTTTCCTATGAAAACCAGAAGGAGCCTACAAATTTATTGCACTGGCAATGATAATTAGGATGTGGAAATATCAAGAATGTCTATCTTGACAAAACTGGTGCACATCCAAGTTAAGGATTTTGTAGAGCAAAAGAAAGTGCATGACTTTGAGGCTAAGGGAATAACTAGATGCAAAAATAGAAAATACGAATTAGATATGACTTTAATAGTTTCATCTGGTCAGGTATGTGATTAATAGAAAATAAAAATTAGAGTCCTGAAGGACGGAGTTGACATATTCAAGGCTGCTAACAATTTCTCTGGAGAAACAGCACATGATCATTTTATGGAATCATTGAAGATATGCATTAATGATCTCCTAGAAGATAATAATTGCTTGTTAACCAGAACATCTATGATGAGGTGAATTAACTCAGTGCTTGAGGGTGGAAATTCACCAATCACCATGGGCTTCACATACTCATGTAGCAAGTAAATGACGAGCACACAGCTCAGGTATTTATCATTCTGTATTTTTGCCATCGCAATATGGTTCAAATGAAATGGTGAATTCATTCTTTTTATAGCAGTCAAATTGCTAGTGTTAGTACTGACAATTCTTTTGCCAAATTTGCAAGTCAAAATCATGTGGGACATGTCTAGCAAAACACATAGGAATACTGACGTGTCTTGTATGTAGTAAGGAAATTTATACTATGAACAACTAAACTGATCTTTGTCGGATGTGCATAACAGAGAGTTCCTGACTGGAGTGGGATAGTCTAGTTTGTGTACCTTGCATCTGGTTAAAGATAGCATAACATTTTCGTGTCTTTAACTAGGATAATTGTAGTTGCCCAACACAATAAGTAGTCATTTCAAGAATCTTGGAATTTTACAAACATTACTATCCGAGTGAAAATGAATATCTTGCTCAAAAGAACTCTTTACATTTAATATTAAGGTAGACATTAATGTTTGCAGAAATATGTTGTCACTAGAGCTGTTGATTTGCTCAGACAGTAGCAGCTGTTGACTGACTGGTGAAGGCTTGGCATAAAAAAAAATATTCAGCAGAGGTGTCTATGAACTAAATGTTTCCCTGTAAAACCTGGTAAAACTTGTAAAATATGGTACTAGAAAATAAAAAAGAAAAAATTTCCAGTATATGCTTCTACAAACTAATTGGCTGTTGCCACAAGTTTTTCTTGAAACTTCTGCCTGCCTCATTTAGGAGGTTGTACTGCATCAAGCAAATTCTGCTTGAAGCACTCGTCTTATGTGTTGCTTGTAGCTACTGCATTGAAGAACTTACTGATTCTACTAATGGAAACTAACTTTGGCTACATAAGACCAGCTTAGGCAGCTTGGTCACAAACTTACCTGCACAAACCAAAAAGAAAAGTTGATACACTTATCAAAGTAGCAGTTTGCTAATCATTGTGGTGGGAACTACAGATAAGTCATGTTATCACCCATCTTCTCATGCAACATTTGATCATCGTCCTGTTGCGGACGATTCACTTGAACTTTCATAACCAGATTGTGTCATTAGTGAATCGCTGACAATATCCTGACAAAAAAGTATTGAGATGATTAGTGCAGGCTTCCTCATTCTGTTGCTTTGAAAGATTTTCTCATCCAAGTTAATTTATTTATATATTATCATGAAAAGTTCACTTATAGGGCCGTTTATCTCATGTTTTTTTGGCTAGAATAATCAGTGTGCCACTCAAAAAGCAAGCTATAAGAAAATGATACTCCAGTTATGGAGGGAAAAACTACACCCACAGAACAAACATAAAAGCCTCAACCTTTTTTTCAAGAGCAAAAGAGGGGCCAAGAAGACAAATCAATCGGGAAAAACCAGATTAAAAAATCACAACAAATTGTAAAATTTGCTTTCTTGATTGCAATGCTCTTTTTCATGTTTGTTCTAAATCTAATTAGTGACTAGTAGCATCGTTCTCTTTCGAAGGTTTATGTTAGACCTTTTGCCAGTTTTTATCATGTCAGTGTTGATAGTCCTGTTATACTTCTCAATTTGCAGAGGCATATCTTGGTGGTTAGTTCTGCTGCCTTGTTTTATAGCAATGTGTTATAGAATTAATGCATCAAACAATTAGTTATGTTTTTTAAAGATGATACATCAACTAGAGCAAACATAACACCTATGTTTTTTTAATGTTCTGTAGACAGGCATTACTTTAATTCTTCTTAATATGAATACACTCACTATCTATTTTGGTTTTATTATCAACCAACCTGTGGGGAAACTCGACTATGGATGGATGGACTATGACTACGAGTACTGCTTGGCATGGTGGAATAAAGCATGTTATCTTCTGCAAGAGATCTTAGCCTCTCTAGTTCTGGCAACACAACTCTTTCAAGATCTGGTCGATCCTTCCTTCTCAGCTCTGTGCACTTGAGTGCTATTTCAGCAAGGCGCTGAGCCTCCTCAACTGGCCAGTCAGTTACCTCTGCATCTAACATTTCATCAAATGTTCCTTTTTCAATTGAATGGCTCACATGGCGTGTTAGCCCTGCGGGAGGCTTTGCTGTTATAATCTGCAACAGCAGAATTCCAAGAGAGTATATGTCAGACTTCACACCAAGCATGCCTGTCTGCTGGTACTCGGGATCAATATAGTAGAATGTTCCAGCTGTGGAGGTCATGCGGTACTGTGTGACACTGTTTGCAACTGATGGGGGAACAAGCCGGGCTAGACCAACATCACTGATCTTGCTCACATAGTATTTGTCAAGAAGGATGTTTCCAGGCTTGAGGTCTCGGTGAACAAGTGGCTCTGGCTTCTTGTGGTGTAAGAAGAGGAGGCATGTGGCAATCTCAGCAACAATTTGAAACCTATATTGCCAGGGAATTACAGGTGTGTTTCCTCTCCGGAAAAGGCGGTCCTCCAAGCTTCCATTAGCCATATATTCATACACAAGACAGCCATACTCCGGGCAGGCACCTAGAAGCAGAACCATGTTTGGATGCCTAATGCAGCTCAGTATTTCAACCTGTGCAATCAAAGGTAAGCATGAATTTAATTTTAGAAAATATGTTGGTTTGTAACATTACCCTCTTGTTTCCATTCTATTAATTGTGAGGCAAATACTATAAGGTATATTGGTGATTATGCTTATGTTTTGTTAAAATCTCCATTTCACACATTCCCTATCAAATTTCATTATGTTGCATACCTCCTGATGAAACTGTGACCTGCTTTGAGCTGCATCTGGACGTAGAACCTTAACGGCAACTGCCGTATGATCCAGATAACATTTATAGACAGAACCATAACCACCCTCTCCAATTTTATGATGATCTGCAAAGTACTCTGTGGCAGCTTCTATTTCCTCAACTGCATACTTTCTGTACCTCACATCTGCATGTGCCAAGGAATCTAGTGCTTTCTTCATCACCTCTGCCTCTTTAATTGCTTTCATTTCTGCATCTATTCTCTTTTGTGCTTCTAGCTCTGCTAGCCTGTGCTCAGCTTGAGCTGCTTCTATTGCTGCCCTACACTTAGCTCTTTCTCTCTCCACCGAAGCCATGGCAGCTTCCTCTGCCATATGTGCTTCATATAACCTCTTCTCCTCCTCTATTTTCCAACGCTGGAGCTCCATCGCCTGCAGCGCATTATGTTTAGGGGAAAAGCTCATCAGATGCCAAACGAATATGAAGTTTGAGAATATATGGAGGTATCTAACCTTTTGTTTAGCTGTGAGTGCTTCTTTGCACGCTTTGTTGTACATGTCCATAGTATGCTTGAGTTCTAGCCTCAGCCTCTTCATTTCTTCTTCTACATCTTCCTGAAAGTCAATTAATGGAGTTCCTTAGTTGAAATAGTAGTTACCTGCAGGTGGAATTGCTTTAGAAAACAAGTAAAAGGAAACTCTATTCGTTGACATCAAACACTTCCTTTTAGGAGAATTTTACGTCACAGGATTTATTCAAAACTGTGCTTACCATGGTCTGTGATGACCATGATGTTCCAGTACTACCCTCATTTCTGGTTAAGTATGGATCCACCGACTTATGTGATGTTCGCACCATCTCAAAGCTGTTATCAATACCTTCTGATCCACTTGATAACCTTAGAGCTAAACTACGTTCATTGCTTGGCCTTCCAGAGCTGACAAATGATATATCAGTGTCCGAGCTCACAAATGATATGTCAGTGTCAGTGAATGAAGTATCCGCATATGACTTTGTGCTGGAACCCCGCAGCACCTTGGCATATGGCGACCTGTTTTTTGCATGTTCTTTAGGTGAAAAGTTATTTCATGTTTTTTGCATTACTAAACTATTCTTACTTGATCGAATCTTCATGATGCAGGCTGTGAGTGTCAGAAGCTACGTCGCTTGTCGCTGCAAGAGTTTGCTATTCTATTCAATGAGGTACCTGATAAAAGGGGGAAGGAGAGGGAAAAAGAGCAGTTGGGAGTCAAAATGCACCTTCTGAACCAAGCAAGAAGTGATGAGACATTGCATTAGGCTTGAGGCTCACTTGGCTTTGAATTTGATCACGAAGAGGAGAAACAATTGGAGCTAGTCGTGTGGCATTCTTCATGGCTGATACTTTCCCTTTGGCTATTACATAAACGGTGCAGAAATCAGGTGCCCCCTTTGTGATATTGGTGGTGATGTCGTGATGTTTGAATCTCCTGCGGAGGAACAAGAGTAAGGCCGGCACAAGGTATGCTATCACTCAAGAAAAAATATTTTGATTTGAAAAAAATGCAAGTAAATGTTATTATTCACCTCATAAGTCCACCCTTTGATGGAGCACCAACTACCAGCTTCTCTATGGCAGCATGTGAAACGAATTCGGTTATAGTCTTAGCTACATCATGACCTCCCAGAACCACATCCTTGTAATGTAACTGTTAGCACCATTTTTAGAACTTGCCAAACTATACATTTTCCAACATGGAAGTGATCAAGAATATGCTGAAAGAAAAATTAGTGTTCATGCAAATATACTGCATTTATGTTATTTTTCAGAATAAGCCATCAGCTCAGGCAAAATAAAAGTTGGTACGCACATTTTTACGTGTGCAGAAACAGCGAAATGGAAGGAAGAGTTCTTTTGTATGATGATCCATTGGTTCTATGCAACCACCGGCATTCTTTCGGCTCGAAGCTGTACTACATGAAATATTTGCCGGATCAAGAAAATGAATGCATGCTTGAGAATCAAAGGTGGGGAGGAAGATGTGTTACTAACTTGAGTGGCTCCTAACGTTGACGTGGATGAGGGTGAGGGTGTGGCCTCTGGTGACAAGGTTTTCTGCTGCCCATTTCAGAGCATTCTGGCTTCCTTTGTCCTTGTCAATGGCCACTGCCACCAATGGAGATGCCGCATCGACATGCATGTGTTCTAGACGCCCACTGCTCCTGTGAGTATACATTCTCTTGTATTTCTCTTCCTCTGTGGCTCAACTTCTTGGATTGTTTGATCCAGTTTTCAGACTGCCGGAAAGGAAGAAGAAGAAGAATGGTTGATCCTTTTTCTCAGCTACAATTTGCTCTCTCCCTTCAAATGGTGAACTCCTCAGCCGTGGGGCTCTCCATCATTTCAGGTATGCTCTCCAATTTTTCTCCTTCCTCGGAGACAATTGACCACTCTTCCTTCTCCCCTATTCTTGGGGGTTGGTATACTCTAGGCTATGCAACAAGTTCCATACCCGATTGCTTCTTACCCAACCGGTTACCACGTGGACGGTGGAGTTCACGTGGGACCCATGACATCGTTGCTTCCAACGACCATTCAGAGTAAGTTACGTGGGAGAAGTCTATTTTGTCGTCCTAAAAACTGAGGTGGGGGGTTTATACGGGTACGAGCTTGAACCGGGTTTGTTGTGGCGCATTGCATATGGAT
Source organism: Musa acuminata AAA Group (assembly GCF_036884655.1). NCBI lineage: Eukaryota > Viridiplantae > Streptophyta > Magnoliopsida > Zingiberales > Musaceae > Musa > Musa acuminata. Next base: position 9,418,211 of record NC_088335.1, read on the forward strand.
CGAACCGGACCTACGGGTTTAAATGAGTACGTATTCTGTCATTTAAAGAATTTCAAAATCACCTTTGCTAAATTTAAGACATTTAAAGGAAAAAAAAAATAATATCTCAAGTTCTTTGATCGATTAATTATCGTGGACGAGTGCCTTTCTTTCGTGATGGAATAAGCTGTGTCAACAGATCAGAATTCATGGACAGCAACAGCAAAGCGAAATATGGAATCAGATTCAACCTGTTGGACGTTAAATCCTGATGAACCTAAACAGCAGACACCCATAGAATATTAGGCTATATGCATTTAGGAGGTTATGTCGCCACATTATTATCATATCGAGAAGCAAGAAGGATAACAAGGAGCCGGAAAGACTAGATAAGAGCGGGATACTGCTTGGCTTGCTGTCGAACACGTCTTCTGTACTCCGATAGATCCTGCAAGTTTCATAGGCTTGTTAGCTTTCCAACATCAGAATCACAAAACTAACGAGTGCAATCACAAGGCCTGGGAGAAGCCATGACCTGAATAAAGAGCTGATGGCCATCGACCTGAGCGGGATCGGCAGGGTTCGGCCGATCTAGCAAGTCCTGAATCCCCACTAGTATTTGTTTCGCCGTTATGGCTGGTCTCCACCCCTGCAGATGACAAAGAACGGGTCAAAAGCACTGTTTCTGATGGTAGCGCCGCGCCAATGAAGTGGGGGAGTAAGAGCGTGCAGATTACGTTGTCTTCATTGAGAATCGAGAGGCACACCGTTCCTGAAGGATACACATTTGGGTGGAAGAAGCCCTGTGGGAATCTACACTTGGGTGGTTTACTGGGGTAGTCCTCACTGAAATGGAGCGTTAGAGGATAGTGGCCACCCTCCCAATCAGTCTGCAATGCAAATAGATTTGGGATTACAATAAAACAACAAAATTCTGGCTCAGATATATAGCTCAAATGTACATAAAATAGCTCAGAGAGAGAGAGAGAGAGAGAGAGAGATTAGACTTACCCCCTGCTTGCCAGGGATGATGCAATGCCATACCATCAGGTTCACAGTACCGTCTGCTGATGTTTCTGGCTTGGCCACAAAACCCTACCGACATTGGCACCATTAGAATGTACGCAGAATAAATGAATGCTAATGCAAACCCACAACATAATAATGTACAGAGAGAGAGAACACACATGGGGGTGATTCTTACGCCATGCTTTGCGTTCTTCAGCAAGACGACCGCGTGCTATTCCTCCAGACATGATTTCACCCTCTTGAAATCTCTAAGCTTCCTACCAGCAACGAAGCTTAACGATTCAATCTTGCATTCATTGAAATATCGAACTTCTAGTGGCGATGAACCAACCATATAGGAATGACGACAGCAAACGAGAAGAATTCTCAATGTATTAGATGTTATGGAGAGCATTCATAGACATGAAGCATCCTCAAATCCAAGTTTCAGGCAATGGAACAGTAGATTTACTTTACTGGATCAGCGACAGTATGGGCTTCGAATACACTTACTATAACCTTTTCTTAGGGTTTCATCAACAATCATAGATGAGACGTACTTGAAAAGGGGTAAAACGGAGGTTAAGAAATCACGGCCTGATTCTGAACTTTTCGAACCATTATCTAACAAAAAATGCATCTTTTTGAAGCCATTACATCTCTCGGAGGAGATCAGTTTAATCGGTTTAATTCGTGAAAACATCCGGAATACTAGGGCCAAGAGATTGAGCAAGAATCAGGCACTTAATCGAGAAGCACAAGAAGAAGAATAAGAGCAAGAGAACAGCGGCACGCACCTACGCAAGGTAAGAAGCGAAAGCAAACGAGGTCTCTCGAGCGGCGTTTGACAAGGTAACGGGAGACGCAGGCAAGGCGCGGTGTTATAAAGGGGAAGACCGTACGATGCGATCACGGACGGACGGTTCTTCGTGATCTAATAGGAGACCGCGACGAGTGGTTGCGGGAGTCGCGTAGCGCCGAAAAATGGATCGGCCGCGTGAGAAGTACGTGAGTGATTTGAATCCCCTTTGCGTCTCGTTGCTTTCGGTGCGCCTTCTTATTTTCTTTATACTATGTTTGACCATTGCAATTGATTGTTGACGAGACATTTTGACTTTGACTTTGGAAAGAGGTTTGGTTGATTCCACAAGTATTTTTTTTTCTAATATATATATTTTGTTCAAGTTATTTTTCTAGTCCTGTATAGATAACAATCCACAATATGCACCCATTTCTTTCTGCAAGATATTGAACTGAAAGAGGGAGGCTTATGACATTTAATGTTCACAAAGATTTATAAACTCTAGAAGAGTATAACAACGATATATATATATATATATATATATATATATATATATATATATATATATATATATATACACACACACACTATATAGAAAACCAATAAATCTACCTTAACAAGAAACATTATGATTTGGAGGACCAAAATATTTGAATGCCATTCACCAAGAATGAAACTGTATCAGAAGTAGCAAAGCATCAACATGAGTGGAGTATCAGATATGCTCAATTATGAAAATTTAGTATCAATCATCATCATTGAGTAATAGTAACCATAAATAGATCAAAAGAAACTTCACTTATTAAAGTGCAACCGATTCTTAACGGACGGTGCAGAGAAAGCTTCTTTGACGACACAATAATTTGCCAAGGAATGGGATGCGATGAGATCGACATGCTTGCATTTCCAGCAAGAAAGGGAAAGGAAGCCTAAAACTTAAGATCATTCACCGGATGATGGTATCAAAGTCAACGGCACAGAAGGATTATTGGTAAGAAATTGCAAGCATCTGGAGTTAATCAGTCCGGTAAGGACAGCGAGAACATATTGGACAGGCAGAAGTATCACCTGATAAACATAAGTATCAGCAAGTGAGAATGATGCCGAATTTGTAGCACATAAACCAGGAAGTATCTGGGTAGAATACTGACATTGGATTCAAAGCCGATGCCATGACCATCAGATCGCAGACATCAGTGGATCTGTGTGAAGTCAAAGAAAGAAGCCTGGTAGGGTGCTTTGAGCAGCTGAAACTCCTGGAACTGACCATTATGGTTTTGCAGGTTGAATGGCAACATTGTTGATTGTGGTCCGATAGGCTGCTCAACCTGCAGAAACCCTGCAGTTGAATCAATTGTATTTGCTGCAGGATGAGTGTTCACAAACTTGACATTAGAACTTGGTCCTGGGTTAGCTGAACTCCAAGAATTATTTGACAGAAGAGAGAGAGCACGCCGAAGATCCGGTGCTCCACCCAAACTAGAAGCAAAAACAGGTGCTTCCAGACCTGTAAAGCACAATCTTCAAAGTTAACTGAAGATAGAGTCTGCTACAATTACATATAATATAAGGAGTGAAATTACAGGAACCAGCTAAAAACTGTGGCTTTGAACAGGCAACGATATCCTGCTTTTGGGCTTCAGCACAACGTGGACATGATATTTTTTTGGCTGATACAGACAAAAAATCATGAATATGGAAAATGTTGGCTAAGTATACATGGAGTCACTTTGCAGCACAACACTATGATTAAACAGTTCTACAGAAATCAATCAAAGGATAAAAGTACAAAATAGAAGACCATAATAGGATCTTCCCCTCATTGTGCACACATAAAACACAAAAGAAAGGAGAACTTTTGGCAGTTTTAGAACATATACATGATCTATAAATATATAGGAAATATTTTTGGCTATTGAAAAACTAAAAAAAGTGATGCAAAAGGTCATATGAATTTATCAAACTAACAGTACAGAACTACAGATCATTGAAGAAAATTCTTGTGTACAGCTTATTTCACAATGACAAACTGATAGATAAACACATGCAAATTAGGGTAAAGGTTGACAACCTAGACTATGCACCTATCAAGAACAAGGACTAGTATTAGAAGCTTGCTCTCATTTTGAGGAAGAATTAGAAGATATTAACAGCAGTTGAGAATTACGTTTGGAAAAACCGCTCACTGAATGTGTGACTTCTCACAGTAAGAAGTGAGTTTTGAGGTAACTGCTTTGCTATCTCTGTAACTGCTATGCTATCTCTGTAAACTCCTATCATGAACAATTTAAATTCACATTCTGCTAACCAAAGAGTCATGAAAGTTATGACATATCTTGAAACAAACCATCAACTCAATGCCAACCTCCAGAAATACCTAATCAAGGCAATTTTAAGCAAAAGATAATCATCTAAAAATATATAAAGTTTAGTAAGCTTAGTTGGTGGATAAAAATATCCGTTTATTGGTGGTAGTATAAGGTCATGCAACCAAGAAGCCACAACTAGACTTGGTAAATACATTGAAGAAGAGATGATACTTCCAAATGCTGAAATAATCCAGGCAAGCCTCTTAACCCCCACCCGAACCCCCAAATCCCCCCCCACCCCAAAAAAAAAAAACAAATAAAAATCCCAATGTCCAGAAAACGAAAGAACGGAAAAAGGAAAGCAGAAAGCACCTCAACCTTAATTACTATGGTCTCTACATGCAAGCTTAAAAGAAAAACACAGCCACAGCAGGTCCTTCACGTATTTTGTTAATGTGCAGGCAGGAAAGAGACAACAGAGTTAGTATATGTCACCTAAAATACAATCAGCAGTTGTGTTTCATTTTTTTCAACATACTTTTAAGTGCCTCAAATTGCTACCTTGATTGAGGACCTCGGCAGTGGTGCCCTTAAATGGCAAGAGCCTGTTCAAGTCATGGTGAAGGGTGGAAATATTATGTGTTTGACATGTGCTAGAAAATTGCAGCTGCCCATTGACGTCTCCTGCTTTATTTGACTTTATCCAAGAGTTTTTAGGTTGAATAAGCTTGAAGCTGCTTGGGTCATCTTCCAATGGTGAACTGGTCATGCCATGACCCAGAGGATTTCCACCAAAAACAAGATTCATATGATGCCTACCATCTGTACAGGATCACAATAATGTCAACTATGCAGAGGAAAGCCTCATACTAGTTACATAAAATAACATACTCATGGGATCTACAAGCAGTTAGCATAAAGAATTGCAACTTAAAGAAAGAGAAATGGAAAACTCTCAGTAAACAAAAAGAAAATGTCCAGAATCTGCATATGCTCAAAACAAAAGGTGTTATATTCTATTGCCAAAGTGATACAGATTGCAAGCAGAAAGAAATCACAGATATATACACGTCTACAGAGGTGACTGGTTACCAAATTAATTTAACAAATTCCAAAAATTCTTCCCACAGCCAATTTCAGACAGGTATTAGATGCCTATAAGTTTTCCGCTAAAAATAGCATGCACATCTTGCTTCATCATTTAATGAGGAAGCTATTTTTGGAGCTGATTGTAGAGATTTGCTAATCTGCTCTTTATCATAATTTGAGACAAAGGACTTGATTGTGTGGTCTTAGGCTTGGATTTACACTACCTACTATGTGTAGTGCATCTCATATCCAGCATACATGCAGAATACAGCAGCCCAAGCTGCACTTAATGCCATTTCATAATAACCTGTGGTATCAATTTGAACAAGCTCGAAGCTGGTTGAAAGTTCCAAATTAAGTTAGAAAAAGACAACCAAAGGGAAAATGAGGAAAGGGTTCGAGTAAATGGGTCCAATAATATGTTACTGCATCCAGCTGTTACCGGTGCCAAAACTGACAGACCCAAAGGAGGAAAAGAAATCATATCAGACTTTTCTTGCTCAAAACCTTAAATCAAAATTCTCAAAAAAAAATCAGAGACCCTTTAGGCTGAACCAGGATGCATCAAAATAGCAGTAGACAGTACATAACCTAAGAAGGGAGAGAATAATATAAAATTAAAATACAAAAGTGTCTACAAGTAAGAGAAGAAGTTTCCTTGTGGGTGCTCATGCAGTAACTGCAAGTTATAAACCTATCTAAACCCATGTATCTAACGTAAAGCAAGTAAGAAAATCGAATCCAATAATGTAGAAACAGAGTTATTCCATGCCAATCTACGAAAGAAAATTCAAATTAAAAATTAATTGCTTGCTTCCAAATCATGTGCCTGATTAAGTTCTTCAGAAAACTGCAGGAAAACACAAAATATTGTCTTAAAAAACACTGAAACTGTCAATCAGAGATCAATTAAAAATAACACATCTCTTTAGACCATGTTTCTCTAAAAGAAAGATAAATTGAAGTTACTGATTTCAGAGGCCAAATAAGGTAATACCATAATATGACGAAGAAAGCCTTGAAGAACTGAATGAGATTGTTGCTGGTTGTGGCTTCCTGCGACGTGCATTATGATCAGATAAACGCCTACGGCAACTTCGCTTTTTCTGATCAAACTCAGACAAACCATGGAACCTGGGATGACCAAATGGTTACTTTCAGGCTGTTCAACTTTGTCAACTAAAAGCATTGCAAAACATTTTGCAGCAAGAAAATAAAGTAATAAAATATCTAGAGCACAACATATATGCTATGAGATAACGCAGTAAGTAGAGCACTTGCACAGAATATGCTGCTACAGAGCCCTAATGCTATATTGCAATAGCCAAATCTGGATTTATTAGTCCTTTTCACTAGCCATTTTATTAAGAAAACAGATCCCTGCCACTTTAAACATTGCAAGTATTTCTTGAACAATAGCCATCCAAGAGGCGTGACTACTGCAAGCAGCATGACTATATCGAACAGAAAAAGAGCTTTTATCTTAATGTAACATGAGTTTATTGATAGGATGTGTAGAAGACCAAAAATAACCAAAAAGGGTCTGTAACATATAACTAGAATGCTTCATCATATGTTAAATTCATTTTCACAAAACAACTAAAAAAAGCTTCACCTGCTACACTGTTGACAAAATCGGCGCTCCCGGCCTGCTACAATTACCTTGGGGGACTTTGAATGGCTTTCACAGACTCGATGTTTGCGATGATAATCTTTAGCTGTGGTAAGGTCAACATCACAACCTTCTACCTGGCATTTAGGGCTTTGTAAATTCTGTGGAGATACCCTAGATTTCTTAGCTACAGCAGTAGACAAGATCATAGAAGCAGAGGAAGATGAGCTCTTGATGTTATTCTCTGCACCACCATCTTCAAAGAAGGTCCTTCCAAGCTTCAAACCAGTAACTGGTTCCTTAGGGCATCCTGCAGCCAAGGGTACCGGTGAAGTTCCAAAACCTTCAACTCTTGCTAAGATAATCTTGCTCGAGCTGTTAACATCCCTTTCAGCTGAATCATAATTGAAGTCCGAATTTCTTTTTTCTGCCTTAGACAAAGAATCGATGGATGCAGAGATGGAGCTTTTGGATGAACGATTTCCCAATTGTAGAACAGAGGAGGCACCACCACCAGATGAACATAAAAATCCATTGCAAATACCCATGCCACCTTCAATCTTCAACTCAGGTTCTTGTGCAGATTTATAAATTTCACCCTCTTTTCCACAGAATAAGTCCAGAGTTTCCCAATCCCACTGGAATGGGTTTTTTGCAACCCAGTCCATCCAAGAAGCACTTGCAGTAAGATTTCCAAGTATTATTCTGCCCCAAGAAAATGTTTAAAAAATAGAAGTGAACTTGTAGGCACTGGATCAGGCAGGGATTAATTCAATTAAAAAGAGTCCACACAACTTGGCAAATCCAGATAAAAGCATACAGACTAAGAAAACTTCAGAAACTATTCAGACCTCTTCCAGCCTAAAAGACAAACCTTGTGAAAAGTGAACTGCAAACAAACAATTGTTCATTAGATCAGGAAAACATAACAATGAGATGGACAAAGCAATTTTTACCTCCAGTTGTCAAGTCAGAATTCCACACATGAACATATTGAATCCCCTGTGCCCTTATCTTCTTCAGTCCTGGCTAAAGAATACTCCGTCCACCAAAAGGATGACTCGAAAGCAGGTAGGTATTCCTTTCACTTCTTCTTACAGCCAAAAAAGAAGCAAAATACAAGATACAACTTTCTCTAGGTGGTTTATTCTGCCACAAATCCGATCAAGGGCTGCACCACCAGTTGGCTGATGAAACAATTAGCACTAGTGCTCCTCGCCACGTATGACATCCACGGATATCATACCCTCCAATTATTCACTCAATTTATTTCCCCTCTACCAATGTTTCCCCGTCCTCCAGTCCTGCCATCAAAAAGTTGCTAAGTTTCCTTCCTACCATACAGGACTTCTTATTGTTCTACCACAAGACATTCTTCAGACTGAAGGAAACTGACCAATAAAGAAGTCAACTTCGGAAATAAAATGGTACCCCTACTGTTTCCTTTCACCACAAGCTCTTTTAACCAAAACCAAGCTGGTGGTACGTTGGAAAAATTTCACCTTCTCCATCAGTTGCAGCACCAGTACATCTGGAAACACATCAAAAACGAGATATTAAGGAAAAGGTCTGCCGTGAAAAAAGATAAGAGAAAGCGACCAAACGTGACATGTGAAGACGCAAGTGGGTACATGCACATCGAACCACAACAGTGCGGTTCTTTGTTCCTTCCCCCTTTTGCTTTTGTCGCCCACCTAACCGATAACAAGAAATCCAGTGCCTTTCGCCCATGAAAGCAACCAAACGAAGTGAGTTCCACAAACGTCGAGAAGAAATGGAACAGCAAAATAGCTAATTTCTACGACGGATTCCTGTTCTAATCTTTCTATAAGCTTTACATCAAACCTAATACAGCCAGAAACAAAAACCAAAAAGAGCTTCGGCCATAAGGACACAGTTATCGTCTCAATTTTCCCAAACCAAGACGCCATCTTTTTCACTCAAAGCGATAACTTTCTAGCTGCAGGAGGGGAGCAACACTAAGAAGAGACCAAAACCCAACTTTTACCCAGCCGGGAAAGGATAATAAAGAGCACACCGATAAGAGACTTAAGAAGGGGGAAGCTTTACCCCTAATTGTTGACTCCGTTCTAGAGTTCAAGCCGTGGAGCAGGCGACGCCGGCTTTTAATTCGAATCAAGGCTTCGGTGGTGGTGCCCTGAACTGCGAGCCGAAACATCCACCAGAAACTCACCTTTACACACCGGAACCAATCACGTGCAGAAAGATCGATCTTCCCGTCTTCTCTCTTCTCTGCTGCGACTCGTGCGATCGGTTGGAGCCGCGTGGGATGCGCGGGGACCGGTGCAGCGCCGAGAACACCCCCCCTACCCTCGCTCCCAAATGGATGGCAAATAGAAAGAGAGAGAAGGGGGTATCGAAAGGACGGCAAGTATGGGGAAAAAGATTGACCCTGCGGTTGAGGATAATTACGAAGTTACCCCCCTCATTTCCTTTGAGAGTGGGATCCGGTCACTCCCGGTGAACCTGCCCAGAATTGGATCTCCATTAATAGATCACCTGCAACATCCTACCACAGAAGAATAATTCAATCAAAAACCATTAACCTCTTGTCTTCTTCAAGAACTTGCACAGTTTCCTTTGATGAAGAACGAGGTTACCGTGAAATAATGGCATCCAAGAAAAAAAAAAGCATGAGTAACTGAGCCCCCCACCCCTTCTTCTCACTTGCCAAGGCATTAATGGCATTCTTCAATCCTCATCAAGCCATGGCTGTCAACAGTTCAGAAAGGACACTTTTAGCTCTCAAGGAGGAGCACCCAAGGCCTCGAATCATCAAACATTCAACTCCTGCAAGCTATTGTTTTCTGAGAACAAATCAGTTCATTCTATGATACACTTTCTCTGGGAAAAGGTGAGATTTGATAGCCTGTGTCAGTTAATGGTTGGTTCACATTATGCTACCATCTCAGCAGCTGTTGAGAAAGAACATATCGTGTGATCATATGCACAGCTTCAAAGAGTTCTTTGATTATAGCCTTGCTTAGGAGAATATAGTACACCAAGGCACCTAAATCTCCATATAGTCATCTTATCAGAACAGTCTTTGGTGCAAGTCAGCAGCTGCTGCTTAGGCAAACATTTAACTAGAAGGTTTTGATCCTCTTGGAGGGAAATTAGATGGGGATGACTGATGGATCCCAAGATCATGAAATTATGAATGAATCAGCTGCATCATATCACCCATGCCTTGAGTTGCTGTTTTGAATGAGATGGAGACAATGGCACATGGATTCCAGGAAGCCATGCCAAACTTTAACTGTTCATCATTGTCAGATCTAAGTTTGGTAGGTCAGTGCTTGGGAGCTCGGTTAGCTAATAGCCACAGGTACCGATTGTAATGTCGCGTGGACCTCATCTCCGGTTCTACCAGTGGTGGAAGTATCAACAGCTACTTGGCAAAGCTGGGGGCCAAGGAGTTATGTCGCATTGATCATCCTGAGGCTCTTTCTTCTTCCCTTTCCCTTGTCTGTTGGTCGAGGATTAAAATGCTCTAGTACATCCAGCAAGCATGAGAAAGTTAGGTGCCTTGTTTTACCATGCAGAGATGAACAAGACATCCAAGATGAGTCCCACCAAAAGCTGCGTCTGTTGCTGATGTTGTTGCCGCTGTGGCTGATTCTGATGTTGTTACAGGTTTTTTCCATCATCTCCTTGTTTTCTGCAACAAATTTTAGTAGAAGTCAAGGGCTTCAGAACCTTGTTCAGTGTGTGCACTCATTGTGCAGCTCCTCCTTGCCATCCTGTGGTCCTCATCTGCTGCCTTTTCAGCACCATTTCCTCTAGAAGAAACTTTGCCCTTCTGACCATGATCATCACCAAATCATTTTTCTCGAGAACAGTCCATTCCCTAATCAATGTGTGGAAGATATGGATCTACCATTGTGTAGAATTTTGTGTGAAAGTTAGCAGTTCCACATATTAAGAGTTCCTAGAATGTATGTGACTTGTGGAGGAGAGTGGTTTGGATGACTCCAGGAACAACTCAAATGCAACATGATGTTTATAAGCTTTCAGAACAGTTGCAAGATTGTGACAAGGTGTGGCCATAGATACAAACTAGGGATACTGTCTGTTGGGAGTAGCTTAATTTGCCTTTGGCATCTTTAAAGCCTGGTGTGATCATCAATGATAGTAAGGGACATCATCTTTATCTTTAAAAAAAATAAGTTTATGAAATATATTCTTGATCATGTTCATTGTGAGGGCTAATCATGATGGTGATTGGTCAGGGAATGGCTTTGGCATCCTTCTAAAGCAAGTCTTCAAGATACTTTTGTCTCTTAGAAAATTAGCATATGAGATGTGTTTATCATATTGATTGTGAGGCAGGACATACTGCTGATAAATGAGTGACAATGATGTGCCACCAGTTTGCTGGGATTGCAATGTAACACAGTAAATTGAGTCCTTTTAGGAGGCTCTAAAATGAAAAGAAAATTTAGTGAAACAGAGTAGGATGTAAAATGACTCTTCATGCATAATTGTAGATTGAAGTGTCCACATATTGAGGATCAAAACAAGATAAAATAGATAGAAGGCTCCTTATCAGCAGGAGACTAAGGCCAGTGGGGCTTTAGCACCATGGATTGCCAAGGATCTCTTTCAAGTGCAATATGGACTACTGTATCATCAAATATTTGTATAGTGAAATCACAGATGCACTCTGTGAAGCCTTTGGCCTGAATCTAGTGATATCGATACAGTGAATATGAGTGGATCTTTTCTAATTAATATCCTTGCCCTGACCATCAATCTGGTGTGGCTGCAGATTCACTTCCCACCTACTCCTCAAATTAGTGGTTGAGTCAAAATATAGATGTGCATCTCAGATTAACAAGACTAAGAAAATGAAAAGGTTTGAGCACCATATGCAAGTGATTTATAGTCAAACAAGAAAAGATATTAGTGAGGTAGCTTACATTTAACTGGTATCAGTTTGCTTGATTAGACTTCACTAAACCTAATTTTAATATCTTATTTCTACTCAATTATTTTTTTATCATATGCACAAGACAATATTTTTGCACTTGATAAACTCTCATCCAGAGTAGAACATGTCATCATCTCCAACATCACCAGCATGGAGAGATGCTCTTTGTCCATCTAACTCACATTTGATTTCATCTTTGTTCTTGTGGCATCCAATTGCAGACTAGTTTCATATGAGCTTATTTTGACTGTTTCACAACACTGCAACAATGGAGAGGGTCATGATGCACAAAAATAACATTAGAAAAAAGGAATAATCACACAGAAAGGCATGCTTTGAGATGCTGAGGAGTACAGGAACTGGCTGGTTTAATAATACTATATCTATCTTCAAAATAATATGCCCACAATAACTCAGAGGGCAATACAAGTCTCATATAAGAAAATTAATTTGGCAAGAAGGCTATTTTACATTTGTTATTCCAATTCATAGCTCTATGAGCATGTAGTCTCCTATGAGAAACCAGTTCATAGGTTTAGACAAAGCCAATAAGATTGCTATCACATAGACTAATCAGCATGTCAAAGCAATAACATGCAAGATACATTCCAAAATTGAATCTAATCTGAAGAATATTTTTCTCAGATAAAGTGATTCCAAATGGCCTAAAAGATGAAGCTAGAGTCATAAACACTCTGGTTGTAGACAAAACACTTTGATTAAACAAATGCATGTGGTTCAGTTGTATGATCCCCAACTTGTGTTATGTCTATGGATGGGGTTCAGCCACAATTGAAGGCAACTTTTAGAACTTGTGCTCTGGCTTTATTTATCACTTCCATCTGCAAAAAAGGGCACTTGAATTATTGCATCCTTACATATAATTTAATTGTTTAACCTTCCACTTGTTTTTTTGTTGTCTTCAAATTGACACCTGGAATCCATATATTGGCTCTTACTTTCTTTAGATCTCACCTACACTTAAAAGTTGTGCCAATGCTAAATATTTAATTTCATCAATGTGAAGTGCTGCATCATTTATGGTTCCTTGTGGAATCTTAGAGCAAAAGGATCTGCTTTTGGACTTAGTTTACAATTCATGGAAATTATTGCATGTTGGTGTTGATCCTAAGAGATTAACAACTCATCTTTCACAGAATAATATCTTACAATTTTATGATGATGCAAGTCAGGAATTTATTATGTGATTCTTATGAGGATTTTTGTTCTTGAAAAAAACATCTATCTAGGAAACCAAATGAACATATCGTGCAGAAACACAGACAAGAACATCACAAGATCATGACCAAGCAAAAACTTTTACTACTTCCAAAGGACTCCATCACCAAACTCAATAACTCTGAAGAAATATTACCCTAAAGAACAAGAAGCTCAATGTGGGGGAAGACAATATTCAGAACTAAATTGCACAGAGAAAGCAAACCACAGCTTCATCAAACAGACTCAAAAACCGACTTCCATGATTCTAAGAGTTCCTTAATTAAGAGGGTTTTCCTTATAACATGTTCTAAGAAGAAGAGTCTCTCTCTCTCTCTCTTCTCATTATTACATGGTATAGTCTCTCTCCATGGTTTTTTGACAAAACTAATATATTATTATTAGATATATTAATATTTACTATTTACTATCCCTCGATAGTAAATCCGTTGTAGTCTAGTTGGTTAGGATACTCGGCTCTCACCCGAGAGACCCGGGTTCGAGTCCCGGCAACGGAAAGGGCTTTTTGTCATGATGAACCATCAATAATTGTTTTTGGATTAGCTTTGGCTAGCACATCATATGCTTGTTGTTTTGCCTGGGAATGCATTTTGCGTCAAACATGTTGGTGTATGTGACTGAACAACTGATGACAGCAGCAGGAGACCCCTCAAAGAAGACATGGTGAACACTAGTAGTAGAGAGCATCCACTAAGAGGGTGACAAGAAAGCTTTCAGAATTATTACATGTTTGGGAACACATCAGGTTCTTGTTGACAAGTGCTTTCTTGAGAAACAGGAACCTAAACAAGACTTAAGAGTAATGTCACAGTGCTTTAAACGCATATTATACATTGCTCAAATGTAGAATGCAACAAATGTAATAGTTTATGTTTGATGATCGAGTTGTTCCTCAACCCAGGAGCAGTAATCTTTAAGTAGCTGTTCAGCGAGCAAAGGAACAAGCCTGTCAAGAAGACCTTGCATAAGCCTGCATGAGTAAAGAAGCAATTAATAACCTACATGAACCCTAAGCATGATGGAGTTAGAGTTTCACATCTTGTGAAAAAATTGAGAGGGTAATTATGCATGTCCTGTCTCATTGAAGGGTTGTCGCTATTATTCATGCGTTGAAGAGAGCTACCAAATCAGATAATGAATGTGAAGGTTTTCTCAGATGTGAAGGAGATTATCCATCTTATTACAAGGAAAAGCTCTCCATGGCAAATTCTGGTTTGTACTGGTTACCAGAAGAGTATAACACCATTGTGGACAAGGTTGTTCAAATAAAGGGTGGCAAGACATCATGTGATCAGTTTCTACCAAAAAAACGAAGCCATTCATATGATACTTATTGCAAATATCAGAGTTAGACTTCTATATCGTAGTGCTTCAGAGGGTTGCTTCATGTATAACTCTGATCAAGTTGCAGATATCATTATCAGCAACACTACTCTGTTATCTTTGATTAAGTTTTAATCTATGGCTCCTATGTAGATGCAAGAATAAAGCTGATCAGTCATAACTAAACAATGTTGTACAGTCATCTTGAACTTAGCCTCTCATGGGCACATATGAGGTTTCTTGAATTTACTAATGCTAAATCTTCATCAAGACAGACATCTTACATACTGATTCTAACAAAAATATGGATATTTCTGGTGTTTTGATTTTATCAAACAGAAAAAAACTTCAGTGTCTAGAACTTACAGGTTTCCGGGTTTTTCCACTGCTGACAATGGAAGCAAGCTAAATGGCTTTGTATAAACCTGAAAAGTAGATTTGGGAAGATACATAAACATGTTGGCTAACAGAAATCAAGTTGGTATCAGCAGCAAATAGAAGCATGACAAGAACCAAAAAAGTAACAAAATTTTACCTTGAAGCCATGGAAGAAATGTGCAAGACAACTATGCAAACATAATATTTGCGTAGTAAGAGGTACACTAAATTCATTTGGTTGACTATGTCGAGGTCATTCAAAAAGTAAGAGGTCTTTGAAATGTCCAGCCGGTCTAAGTTCCCTGCTCAATTTGTTTCTAGTGAGATTGCAACTTGTTACTTAAGCCTTGAGAAATATTTTCCCCTGCCCCTTCTAAGGTTCCTCCCACGCCAAGCTAAGCAGACACTATGTACCTATCCCTTGACATAATGGTGTACATTTTAATTAACAATGCATATACTAAGTAAGTTCTTGATTAAGTCTGCATGGATGACTCAATTACATTGAGAACGTAGTTATTTGTTTGCACTTCAATCTGATTACAAGTCAGAAGAATCTAAGGGTTACAATATTTTAGGTCCATGACCCATAAGTTCTAACATAAAGCACAAGTAACCAAGATAAGCTTCAACTGCACCTTGTGCTTTCTTTTCAAATCAATGATAAACAGTTCCACATTAAGACCATAGATGCATTTCTTAGTTTCTTTCTTTACCTCAAGGGTAACTCTCAAATTCACATCGACAATCAAGCATGGCTCCGAATTTTTAGCCTCCCACTTTATGTAGTTTTTCATAAATGCTGCAAGAAGAGAAGAAATAATAAGAAGTATCATGATGTAGTGGGTGCAAAACATATCTGCAGTTTCTAACCTTCATGAGTACTTGGTGATGAAATTACTGGAGTCTGAACAGAGTGGCATTTTTTTTTTTTGTTAATCGATAAGCATGGACTAAAAAATCTGATACTGTTAACTGGAGTAGGTATGAACAACAACAACAACAACACATCCATGTTGCAAATTTATGTGTTTATGTGAAAGAATTTCCACAAACAAATACCAGAAATATGACTAGTTATTTTCCAGCAAGCACTGTTGTACTAGAGCTTGGAAGTACAAATATGAGTCACTTTTAAAGCATACACAATTATGTAAAAACTCTCGTATACATAACTAATAAAGAAGCATCTATATAAAATATCTAAACATACCCGAGAAAAGTTGATTTTGCTTTTCAACTGCTTTTGAACCCTCAAACTGTTAAATGTAAAACAATGATCAAAATTCGGATGAGGACTCAAAATCACAAGTAAACAAACAGTCAAGGACTTGTGAAGTTCATAGCCGACATATGATCTGATAAAGAATGATCTTCGATACACCAAACAGAGAGAAATTATTAGTGTATAAAAGCCTTCCTAGAATCAAACTATTTATAGTTTGTTATTTACTATTTTAGAAAAGTTGTTCATCCTAATCCAAATTTCTTGTTCTACACAATGTCTCGTGAGAAACATTCTCAACTGATTATCAGATACACATTTTTTCTGTTTGGATTAAATTCAGAAAAACTACTTAAGTTACATCTTGGAAGAACTCAAAAGCAAAACAAACGACTAAAGCAATTTGGCACAACATGAAAGAGAATCACAAAAAAGGCACTTATTTGCCATAACTTTGCAAAAATCATCTAAATTGTAATGGATAGATTTAATAAAAATATAGATTTCTCATGACAACTTCTGAGTTGATAAAGATCAATTGACTTCGAACATTTTGTATCAGTATGATAAACATGTGAAACTATAAACAGCCACAAGTATGCATGAACAACTTGTTTAAATCTAGAAACCACTGCCAGTGATTGATCTCATTCTCAGATCCAGCAACATGGAACTTACCCTGCAGGACAACATCTCAACTGTGCAATCTTCATCTGTTCGGGTCACCCGCAAGTCCAACACTGGGGCAACTTCAAACTTGAGAAACTGAATTTTATGCAAAGTGCACCTACATATAGCATCACTTACCATATAAAGAGTATTTCACAAAGCGAAAACAGAGTAAAAACTATCCATGCCAGTCTTGAGAAGTAGCTGCTATTGATCGTGCAGCAAGCTCAGTGCATAATAAATTTTGCAAATTTAAACTAGGAGTCTAACAGGCTAAAATAGAAGTATAAACTCGAGAAAAAAAGAGAAAGAAGCATTCATGATGCGCACAACACAGTACAGGTAGGAAATATTCAGAGCTAGATTTCACATAACAATTAGTGCCTTGATCATTGGTGGTGGTTGCAAGCTGCAATTTTTAGTGCTCGAAACTGGAATTCCATGATGCACAAGTAAGGTCATGGGGCAACCTATATGTATTGGAGTCCAGTGGCTCAAATCTTTGCAAGGCTCTGGTATTTAGAAGAGCCTCGACGCCAGTTGGATGGCTGAGGAACTCACTCACGGGGAAGACCCTGCCACTGCCATCCGAATACTCGGGGAGCTTAACCATTTCCTTGCGCTTCGCCCACAGGTTCGCTTTCCTGCGGCCAGCTCCCGGCTCCTCGACTGTGGCTGACGCTATTGCTGCTTCAGATCTCCTCCTGCAACGCATGCAATTCATTTATGAGCCCCCATGGAAGTATCTGTCTGAAGCGGCAGCCCTTTGTATATGCTACAACAGCTGCTTGAAGCTTTTCGACTACTCTACATGTTGTTACTCTATCCCACTCTTGGATGGAGATCAATAGACAAAGACGAGAGACATAACCTGAGGTTGCATGGGGGTAGGGCAGAAGGCGAAGGAAGCGTGTGGATAACCATTCTGCATCTGGTCTGAAGGGAAAGCAGCAGCTCTAAGAGAGGCCTGAGTTCATGGAGGAGACAGGAGACGGAGGTGAGGGAGACGATGATAGATTGGGAGAACACCAGCGGTGGCGGAGATGTGGCTCTGCAGGGCAAGGACCAACCGGAAGGTCGACATCACGGTTCGACCCAAATAACTCTGTCTCGACCACATTGGGTCCAACGACATGGGGTGAAGTGGGACTGTTACTTCGTAGCGGATCCTGTTATCAGACGCGACATTATTTGGCTTGTGGCTTATCGGAAGGAATAGGAATGTTCCGGAATGGTCCTGAGCCAATTAAACTCGGTCATCCTCATCATCTTACTTGCCGTCGTTGATGATCGAGTCAGCCGAACTTAATTTGAACCCGAAGGCTGTAGAGACGTTCGAGGAACTCTCATGGTAGCTTTGACACACATGAGATGACTCCGAGATAATCTTCATATAGTCTCGATCATTCCAACGTAGTCTTGAGATCGGGCAGATGTGGATTCTGACTTATTAGTGAGTCGCTACATGAAGGTCAATACAATGAGTGTTTTTCGATACGCTCAAGTTAACTCTAGAATGATTTTATAATATAAGAGGGTTAGTTGTAAAGAGATCTGATCCTTTGGATCGGCACTTAGGATCGATTTTTAAATTTATTCAATTAGAGGAATCACTTGTAACGATCGTAACATCTTCTTATTAGAAAATCTGGGGTGACATCTTAGAATTTTCGTAGAAAAAGATTTCTTGTCATCGTGCAAAAGTTGGTACGCAAAAGCCTATGAAATCGAAAAACTACGAGTAAGAGAATTACCTAGGGAGATCGTATATCTTGAATTCCTTCATATACATGGGATTAGATGAAGGAGTTCAAATATCTTCCTCTCTAGTGGTGATCCGCACAGTAGGGGCTACGAAGACGCTCCTTAAATCGCTACTCAAAACTCTTTTTTGTGAGCACCATACAATCAAGAAATGACCGCCCCTTCTTACTGTTAGGATCGGAACGACACTAAGAGGGGGGGGGTGAATTAGTGCAGCGGATTAAAACGTCGGTTTTGACAAATCTTTCGTACGATAAAAATCTAACTCGGAAGTGCTTAACTTGAAAGCGTATTCGTAAAGTTGTGCAGCAAAGGTAATGAGGAAATAAAGCTCGTAAGAAGGTTTGCAGTAATGTAAATAGCAATAATGAAATGCAAACCAGAGATTACGCCGATTTTAAAGTGGTTCGGTCAAATGACCTACATCCACTTGCGAAGCCTTTTTTGAAGAGGCTTCCAACTTCCACTAGCAAATTTCTTGTAGGGGAAGGACTAATACCCCTCTTACAACCTTTACAAGTGGTTCACACTCTTACAATTCTTGTCAACAAGAGGGAGGAGGTGAACACTTAAGCAATATGAAAAACAAGGCTTGCAAAGACTATTCTAAGGCTCTCAACTCAAACTATTGGTTTTCAAAACGTTGTTGTTATCTCAGCTGAGATTTGAGGGGAATTTATAGGCCTCAAAAGGATTCAAATTTGGGCTCCAAAATTTGAATTCTCTTTGGTTTCCGAGGCCGGCGGTGCCACCGCCTGTCAGTGTTTGACACTGACAGTGGATTGGCGGTGCCATCGCCCAGTCAAGCAGTGCCACCGCCCAGGTCTCAGGTGCTGGGCGGTGCCACCGCCTAGGCCAATTTAGCTCACTGGTTGGGCTCCAAACTTGGCCCAAACCAGTCCGAACTCGGGCCCAATTGACCCCTACTTGGGTTATAGGATTAACACCTAATCCTAATCCTAATTAATATGCTAACTACGAATTTAAAGATATTTTCTAAGCTATTACAAAGTCCGTAAGTCAAGACTTCTTCCGGCGAGCTTCCGGCGAACTTCCGACGGTCTTCCGATAAACTCTCGGAAACCATTCTGCGGACTCCCGGCAAGCTCCTAGACTTCACGATTTTATCTTGGCGAGTTCCAACGAGCTTCTTCGGCCAGCTCCGATCTTTCTTGGCGAGCTCCGCGAACTTCCAACGAACCTTCCGGTGAGCTTCCGAAAAACCCTTCGGCAAGCTCCCTACTTATTCTTGGCTAGTTCCGACAGCATTCCCGACGAACCTTCGGACTTTCGTCGAACTCTCGAACTCGCAACGAATCCTTCGTGCTTGACTCCGACACTTTGTTTTGCTTTATGTCTTCGTCGTTATCGTAGTTAATCCTGCATACACAAGCAAAAACTCTACTCCGATCTAGACAATTATTACAACGTAAATTGACATTCTGTTGCCCGGCACGTCATTGGTTGGCGCTTCGTCCGATTCTTCAGCGCATTGTCCTCTCTTGCGGCTTGTTGCCCAATTGGCAGTTGACCTCCGCAACCCCGATATCCATGGCGCAATTCCGCTCTCCTTGGCCCGATGCCTAACGTCCGAAGCCTTCTGCCATCCAATATCCTAACGTGATCTCCTCCGGTGCAACGTCAATTCCTCCTGCGTCAACTGTCTAATCCTGATCGAGTAGACCTGTATCACTCAAAATGCTTTTAAACATCTAAACACAATCAATTAGTTTCATCATCAAAATCCGAGATTCAACACTTACTATCTATGCACCCCAAATAGGGGCTATAGTATGAGAAGGATAGGGGGAGAGGAGAATAGGAGGAGGAAGCCAAAAGAAACCTAGCCCATGACTCATTGGTTCACTCTTATTTATAGAGGTTTTCTGTTAACTTAACCATAATAGATCCTGTTATATTGGGTATTGGATCTACATTTTACTATCCAAGCCTTTTAGATTTATGGATCTCTACCCAATAATCTCTTATTAGCTCTTATTTGATCTTATCCATACGATCCAATAATTTAAGGACTTATTAGATATTCAAGAAGATATGGGTTCCAACGGATATATCATATTTGAATATCTACTCGTTGCAACACCTACCATATGTGTGTGATACTCTAGGCCCAATATCGAGTTGGTCGTGAGTTATCTCTGTCAGAACTTCTTTTGGCTCAGTGAATTATTATCTCCATAATAATTCACTCGACTAATCGATTGTAGACGTACTAGGCCATTACGTCGCAGTCCTTAAACGATATAGGGAAATCTAATCTATTGTACGTATCTATTCTTAGTTATCATATATATATAGTCATTCATCCATCTAATACCCTAGAGACTATATATCAGGCATAGTGATGTTAGGCTCACATAGTTTTTACTTGAGTCTCGCTCTAATCAAATTATCCCAGAGAACTATTTTTCCCTCAATCCGAATGACCCTAGCTAAGGATTTATCTGAATAAGAATATATAAGATATTTCTCTCATGACACCAAGAGCAGATAATCCTCTATTGACACTCAATAACCTTTATAAGATTGGTTACCACTCTTAATGACCGGTTGTGCTAGATTTGAAACTTCTAAGCCTATAAGTCCAGTATTAAATAATGAAGTACTCATAAAGGACATCCTTAGTGTCTCAAGTTTAAGAACCAAATATATCATTGAGACTACAAAATCGTTGTCTGATAGTAAGGCATCATCAACCATCTATCTAGTATTCCATTAACGGATCAATTAGTGAACTCATTCTCCAATGAGCACATATCCTGTGTCCCTAGTGTCCCCACGCGAGCAACTATAAGACCAACTACCTCCATCATAGGGACGAGTATATAGTACACCAGTCTATCCGGTTGTCTCGAGTCTCTCTCGAGTAACCCATGACCAGGATTATTTAGGGTTTGTGTTTAAAGACGATTCGATTCTCATTATATATATATATATATATATATATATATATATATATATATATATATATATATATATATATATATATATATATATATATAAAACAAGCAATATATAGTAATAAAATATTAAATAATATAATAAATAAAAAAGAGTGTGTATCATGTCACATGTGTTATCACTCACGTGATTGGCTTGCAAGACACCTATGACTAGCACTTTCCACTAACATTCTATCAATGGGGGTGACAGGCTTGTAACGATCGTAACATCCACCCTTTGACATTTCGTTAATGGGGGCGGTAGGCCTGTAACGACCATAACACTTTCCCACTAATGTTCCGTTAACGAAGGCGATAAGTCCATAATGATCATAACACTATTCCCTTAGCATTTTCCTCACGGGACCTGACCGAGGGGGTAGACTCGATCGATCACTCGTGGATTGTTATCTATGGAGGTTGATCGGGTCAGCCTAAATGGTCCCCCGTGGATCGTCATCCACGAGACTGATAGGCTATATCTTCCTCCATATCGATGCCTTATGGGGGATGACTATATCCTTATTTTTCCATGTTAGTGCCTCTGTAACGACCAACTAGAGGAATGAGATTGGTTATCAGAAAATTCCCTATTATTTGTCCCACTTGTAGGTATGCTCTAGGACTTTTACAAAGAAAGGGATTCGAAGTATGTTATTTAGCTCATCCGATATATGAGCATTCGAGATTTTGTCTTGTGGGCGAGTTTCTTTGATTCAAGTGTCTCAGGTATATTAATTTTATATTTTCTCCATAGCGGATTAGTCTTGGTGCAGGTTAAATTTTTTTGACTCAAATTCCTTGGGCATCTTTGGCCTGTCACTCTATCATAGCGTATGTTAGATTTTTTCAACTCACTTGCCTTAAACATATTTGGCTTGGCATCTCCATCATAGCGGATTTCTTGGTGTGAGTCAGATTTTTTTGACTCGCATTCCTCAGACATATTTAGCGTAGCACCTTTGCCGCAACAGATTTGTCTTGACACGAGTTAGGTTTCCTAACTCATATGCCTCATGTACATTTGGCCCGATGTATCCGCATAGCGGGCCTTCTTCCCTCTTTTGTCATAATAGATCTCAGGCTTTCACCATAGTGAGCTTTCTTCCGTTCTCCATTGTAGCAAATCTCAAACTTCCGTCGTAATAAGCCTTCCTTTTTTCTCTCATGGCGGATCTTGGGCTTTCGTCGTAGCGAGCCTTCTTTCCTTCTCTATCGTAGTAGATATTGTGCTTCTATCATAGTGAGCCTTCCCTTCTCTATCATAGCGAATCTCAGGCTTTTACCATAGTGGGCTTTTTTCCCTTCTCCGCCATTGCGAATCTCAAGCTTCTACCATAAAGGGCCTTCTCTTCTCTGTCATAATGAATCTCAGGCTTTTACCGTGATAGGCCTTCTTCCTTTCTTCGTCGTAGCAAATCTCGAGCTTTCATTAAAGCAGGTCTTTTTCTTTTATTCATTGTAATGGATTTTATGCCTCCACCGTAGCGCTTTCTTCCCTTTTTTGTTATAGCAAATCTTGGGCTTTTGCCATAGTAGACTTTGAAGCCTCATTTCATTGTAGTTGATTGCTAGTTATAGGTACCCTGTGAGTCAACCACTTGAGTGATAACATATATGACATGACATACATTAGTTTTGCTTATTATTATTATCATTATATTATTTTCTCACCTTATATTGCTTAATGCATAAATATATTGTGATGTTTATAGATCTATGTAATAAGAATCAGATCATAATGAGATCACGATAATGAGATTGATTCACCTCTAAACACAAACCCTAAATAATATTGGTCATAGGTTACTCGAGAGAAACATCGAGATAACTGGACAGATTGGTATGCTATATATCCATTTATATTATAGAGATAACTAAAAAGGGTCTAACTTATACCCATCCACATGCTACAAACTCGGGCTATTGGCTAAGGAGGAGAGAGACAGAGAGGAGTATAAGAGGTGACAACCAAAAGGGGTCTAGCCTATGCCTCTTTGGTTCCCTTATATTTATAGAGGTTCTTGTCAACTTTAACTCTAATAAATTCTACCCTATAAATACTAGATCTCCATCCAACTATATAAATATATTAGATTAATGGATCTCTACTCAATAATCTTTCATTGGCTCTTATTAGATCTTATCCACAAGATCAAATAATTCATCAGCTTACTATATATCCAATAAAATTGGGGCTCTAATAGATATATCATATTCAAACCTTTACTCATCGCAACACATATTATATGTGTGTGACCCTCTAAGCCCAATATCGAGCTGGTCATGAGTCATATCTATCAGAACTCCCTTTGACTTAGTGAATTATTGTCTCTTATAATAATTCTCTTGACTTATCGACTACGGGCGTACTAGCCTACTATGTCGTAGTCTCTAAATAATATAGGAGAATCTAATTCATTGGACTTATCTATGAACATCATCATACATACAACAAGTAATATAAAGCAAGAAAAAATATTAAATAATAAGTAAAAAGAGTATGTATCGTGTCACACATATTATCACTTACGTGATTAGTTTACAAGGCACCTCTAACTAGCAAGGATTTAGTCTGATTGCTTTCCTCAGCCTTTCAAAGTATTATATCCTTAATCTCAAAAAGAGTATGTATCGTATTACACATGTCATCACTCACGTGATTAGCTTCTAGGGCACATATGACTAGTAAGGATCTGGTCAAGTTGTTTACCTCAGCCTTTCAAAGAATTATATCCTCGATCTCAACTTTCTACAAGTGGACTTCGTAATTATAGAGCTTTATCACTTGCTCATTTGTACCTTACGGCTAAAATATGTGCTTTAGCTCTGACCTCACTGATCAGGTTGGGTCCAGTCTGAATTCCTTTTTCGAATATAACTTCATCAAAGTTTTCCACTCGAGGAGTTGGGAACATAACTTCAGGCAAGAGGATGACTTCAGTATCGAATGCTAGGATGAATGGCGAATCACCCGACCTAGTCTTAGGTGTTATACACGATGCTCATAGGTTGCTCAGGAGTTCGTCCACCCAGGTACCCTTTGCTCCAATAACCCTCTTCTTCAATCCCTTTAGTATGGTTCGATTGGTGACCTTAACTGGACCATCGGTTTGGGGGTGAGCTACCAAGCTAAACCTTAGTTGGATCTCGTATGACTAATAGAACTCCTTGAATCTACTATTGTTGAACTAGGTTTCATTATGAGAGCTCTTGGGAATTTGAAACGAGTGATTATATTCTTCTAGACAAATCCTTCAACTTGTTTCTCGGTGATTGATGCTAGTAGTTCAACCTCTACTCACTTTGTGAAGTAATCCACTCTTATAATGAGGAACTTCCTGACATAGGCAAGAAAGGTCCCAAGAGGTCCATTCCCCACTAGGCATAGGGCCATGTGCAGTTGATTAAGCTCAAGGGGACCATAAGCTAGTGCTGTATCGAAGTAAACCTTTGGCATTGATGGCACCTTCGGATGTAGACGATCATGTTTTTATACAAGATTGGCTAGTAAAATCCTTATCATAGGACCTTGAAGGTGATGGTGCACCCCCATATATGCTTCCCTTAAATTCTTTCATGTACCTCGATCAGTGCTCTATCAACCTCTTATAGTGACAAGCATCAAAGGAGGGTTTGGCTGAAGGACCTATAGTACAAGTGGTCATTAATTATATAATACCAAGCATGGCAACATCTGACTCTTTGAGCCACCATGGGGTTAGTGGGCAGTGTTCCGTCCCTCTTATAGCATAAAATATCATCCATCCAACTCGGCTCCTCGACTATAGTAATATCACATCTTTCGATGGATCGGGCAAGAAGCACCTAGATCATTGGTTGGTTCTCCTTTGATGATCGGGCAAAAGCTAACTTGGTTAACACATTTGCTTGAGCATTTTCAGCCTGAGAAATCCTCTATATAGTGAGATGAGGGTAACTACATGCGATGCAGTGTACCTCGGCTAGGTACTTCATTATAGTTGCATCTCATGCTTCATATCTCCTATCCACCTTGCTGATGATTAGTTATGAGTTACTAAATACTACCAACTCCTACACTTAGAGTTTTCGGGTGAGTCGAAGACTCGACAGGAGTGCTTCATACTTGGTCTCATTGTTGGAGATTTTGAATTCAAACCGAATAACTTGCTCATACACTTGGTGCTAATCATAGGTGCCCTAGCCAATCACGAGAGTGATAGCACGTATGACTTGATACATAATTTTTTTACTTATTATATATTAATTATAGTATATACACATATATTGTGATTTCATCGGATCTATGCAATAAGAATCGAATCGTGATGAGATCATGATAATGAGACCGATCCACCTTTAAACACAGATCCTAAATAATCCTGATCATAAGTTACTCGAGAAGGACATCAAGATAACCAAACAGACTAGTGTTTTGTATACACATCCATACGACGAATATACAGTAAACCAAAGTCATTCGGATTGAGAGAGAAAGAGTTTTCTGGGAGAATCCAATTAGAGCAAAACTCGAGGAGAAACCATATGTGCTTGACAACACCATGTCAGATATATGATCTTTGAGATATTAGATGGTTGAGGGACTATAGGTATACGGTAACTGAGGATAGATATATTCAAAGGATTGGATTCCTCTTTATCATCTGGGGACTACGGCGTAGTGGCATAATACGTCTGCAATCGATGAGTCGAGTGAATTATTATGGAGATAATAATTCACTGAACTAGTATGAGTTCTGATAGGTATAACTCACGGTCAATTCGATATTATGCCTAGAGGGTCACATATATATGGTAGGGGTTGCGACAAGTAGAGGTTCAAATAAACCCTTGAATTATTGGATCCCACAGATGGGATCTAATAAGAGCTAATAAGAGATTATTGAGTAAAGACACACTAATCTAAGTGGTTTGGGTAATTGGATAGAAATCTAGTACCCAATAGGGTATGATCAATTAGGATTAACTGAGAACCTATATAAATAGGAGGGAACTAAATGCCCAAATGCTGAGGCTTCTTGTTGGTCACCTCCTATTCTCCTCTCCCATTCTTCTCATCAGATAGCAGGCGTGGAGATTTGAGGAGCATCGTCGTAACCCTACTGTGTGGATCACCGCTAGAGAGGATGACACTTGACCTCTTTTATCATCTCCAATAGATCTATAGGGATTCAGGGATATACGATCTCCCT
The DNA here is from genome assembly GCF_036884655.1 of Musa acuminata AAA Group. NCBI lineage: Eukaryota > Viridiplantae > Streptophyta > Magnoliopsida > Zingiberales > Musaceae > Musa > Musa acuminata. The sequence goes on from NC_088335.1 coordinate 9,444,720, forward strand.
AAGTAACACAACCATCACACACGTGTTCTTCTGTGTCGCGGATTTTGTGCATCAATCTTTGCACAACGATGAACACCTTTTAGAAAATTTAGGATTTTTGTTTTCTATTCTTCCTCTGTGCATATAATGTCACCTCTAGATTTTCCTACAGTTCTTTAGTCCAAAGGGCATGACTTTATAGCAATATACACCTAGTCAATAATGAAAAGAGATATATACCCGATCATGGGGTGTCATCCTAATTTAATTATAGCCTAAGAATGCGTCTATAAAGGTGAGGAGTTCATGACACAAGGTGGAATTCACCAATTGATCGATCCGAGAGGGGGGGTAGTTGTCCTTTGAACAGGCTTTGTTGAGATCGGTATAATAAATACATATTTTTCAGTTTCTATTATATTTCTTGACTAGTATAATATTAGAGAGCCATTAAGGATACTAGACTTCAGCAATAAATTTCGCTCTTAACAATTTATCAATTTCATCATTGATCGCTTGTAACGCTTGGAGAAAAACTTGTGAGGTCTCTGTTTCATGGGTTAGGTTTTGAGAGAGACATTTAAGTGGTGTTGGGTTTTATGTAGATCAACATACATCTTTTACTGACCAAGAGAATACCTTTGTATTTTTTACGAGGAATTTAATAAATTGTATGTGTTTCTTATCGAGGAGCGTTGTTCTGACTTTAATGATCTAGTCGAGTTGGGCCTTATCTAGCAATGCCTCGATTAACTATTCCACTAACTCTAAGTGTGATAAAGGTTTGCCAAAATCTTGGGGATCCATTGGCGATAGCTCAGACTTGGATTTCTTTGACATTAAAACCATCATCAAGTAACATTATCGAGACTCTCTCGAGTTGCTCTTTAGCTCCCTGATGTCGACTCTCATCGGAAACTTCATTACCATGTGGTATGTGGATACCACATGGTAAATATCTTGGTTGAGGGAATATCTACTATGATGAACATGGTTATCAGTGTCTTGGAGCAATGTTAAATGTTATATATAGGCTCACAATCTCGAGTGAGTAAAGGGAGTCGCCCATGAATCCCATCAGCAAAAGTGTTATTAGGAAGAGGTCATTAGCTAACAGTCTAAGCTTTTGAAAAGTATCAAAATAAAGTATATTAAGGAATTATTTTTGATGATCTTGACCCTTTCACCCAGGTGTTAATCATCCTCATTAAGACCACCAATGCATTATCGTAGTTAAGGTTGAGATACCATGTTTCTTCTTTGAAAGTGATTTTTGTACTTCTCTCTTGCCTCAAACATTTTTCGATAGTAGTTTAAGCGTAGGCTTTATGTCCCGAGGAGCTATCCCTTCCCAAGATGGATCTGTTAGAAAATAAATAGATAAACAATTGTAAAAGAAGTTGATTGTTATTAACATATCCCCCTTCCTTTTATATAGGTTAGAAGGGAGAATTTTCCTCAATAGGTTAGAAGATTTCACTCAACAGAGTAGAGAGATTTCCTCAAACAGTTAGGGAAAGGTGAAGGCTCTCGATGTTTACAGATGAACCTCTTGAGATGTCCTTGACGAATTAGCTCTTTGATTTGGTCCTTCGATGAACCTCTTGAGATTTCCTCAAACAGTTAGGGAAATCTCATCTACTTATCATGCCCCCACAAGATGGTACTTCGATCAAGGAGGCCAATCTTGGACAGATGTAATGCAAAAAGTTTACGAGCTAGAGGCTTCGTAAATGAGTCGGCCAATTGATCAGCCGTATGAACATGAGAAACACGAAGTTGACGGCGGATAACTTGATCGCGTACAAAGTGGAAGTCAATAGCAATATGTTTCATGCGGGAGTGGAATACCGGATTAGCGTACAGATAGGTAGTTCCAATATTATCACAATATATTATAGGGGTGGAATCGATGTTGAGTTCTTGGAGTAGATTCATGATCTAATTGAGTTCTGCAGTGGTAGCGACAATGGCACGGTATTCAGCTTCAGTTATAGACCGGGCGACTGTCTTTTGCTTCTTAGAACTCCAACTGATTGGATGAGCACCAAGGAAGATAATATACCCCGATGTGGATGTTCTATCATCAAGGTTACCTGCCCAATCAGTATCGGCAAAGGCATGAAGACGAAGTGGAGAGTGTTTACGAAAAAAGAGACCATGATTTAGGGTCCCTTTAAGATATCGTAGAAGTCTCTTGACCGCAGACTAGTGTAGAGTAGATGGTTGCTGCATAAACTGTGATAATTTGTTGACAGCAAATGAGATGTCTGGACGCGTGAGAGCTAAGTATTGTAAAGAGCCAACAACTTGGCGGTATTAAGTGGGTTCCGCAGCAGGACTTCCATCCGATAATTTGAGAGAACCACTAGTAGAGATGGGGGTTGTAACTGCATTTGCATCCTGCATGTTTGCCTTTAATAACAAATCTTGAATGTACTTGCGTTGTGATAAAAGGAGACCGGAAGACGTAAAGGTAGCTACGACGCCTAGAAAGTAGCTCAAGGGTCCAAAATCCTTAAGCGAGAATCGAGCTGCCAACTGTTTGATGAATGCTTGGATGCTAATAGGATTGTTGCCTGTGACAATAATATCATCCACATATACCAGAATATACATTGTGTTTCCATGATGATGTTGCAGAAACAACGAAGTGTCAGATTTGGAGTTAAGAAAGCCGACAGAAGTCAAAAATGAGCTAAGTTCAGTGTACCAAGCTCTCGGAGCCTGATGAAGTCCATAAATGGCTTTTCGAAGTTTGCAAACATGCTGTGGATACTGAGGATGAGTAAAACCAGGGGGTTGTTGCATAAAAACATCTTCGGATAGAGATCCCTGTAGAAAGGCATTATTAACATCCAATTGTCGTAATTGCCAGCCTTTAGTGGTAGCCAGACTCAAGATAAGCCGGATTGTAGTGGGTTTAACAACAGGACTAAACGTCTCAGTGAAATCAACTCCAGGACATTGATGAAACCCTTTGGCGACCAAGCGTGCCTTATATCGGGCAACAGAGCCATCTGGGTTCCGCTTAATTCTAAAGACCCACTTACACCCGATGATGTTTTGTGAAGGATGGAAAGGAATGAGATCCCACGTTAAATTATGGAGGAGGGCATTATATTCCTCACTCATGGCAGTACGCCAATGCGGAGATTTTTGGGCTTGAGTGAAGGTGGTGGGTTCAATGTTGGGGGATGAGGAATTCATGATAGCTTGTAGGTTAAGTACCTGACGAGGTTTAAAAATACCATGCTTAGAGCGAGTGGTCATAGGATAATTGGAGATGACAGGATTGGGAGGTGATGTTGGGTGAGGATCTATGGCACAAGCCGGGTCAAGTGGAGACACGTTAGGGGCACTTGGGCGAGAAGGAGGTAAAGAGAATGGTTGTGTTTCGGAACATATTGGCCCATCAATTGGGGAAGAGTGGAGTGGAGTAGGAACAGAGGAAATGGGCAAGTGTTGAACTGGAGTGATATAGTGCGGATCAGGAGGGGAGGAAGTAGACGAAGTCATGAGAGGCTCATCCGATTGGTCCGAAGGTATACTCCAGTGAGATAGTGAAGTGGTCCGTATGGTAGTATATGGAAGGGTTTGAAAAGGAAAGTTAGACTCAACAAAGACAACGTGATGTGATATGAAGATTTTGTGGGTGTGGAGATTATAGCAGCGGAAAGCATTATGTTCAAGTGAGTAACCAATAAAGACGCAAGGAGTAGATCGAGATGTTAACTTATGAGAGGCATAGGGACGTAACCAAGGATAACATAAACAACCGAACACTCAGAGTTTACGAAGGTTAGGGGGTTTGTGAAATAGTGTGTCAAAGGGGGACTGGTATTGTAGAACTGGTGTAGGCATTCGATTAATTAGGTAGACAGCAGTTTGAAAGGTTGCTGTCCAAAAAGTTGAAGGCATGGAAGCCTGATGTAGAAGTGTGAGTCCAGTTTCTACTATATGCCAATGTTTGCGTTCAGTAGAACCAACTAGTTGAGGAGTATGTGGGGGAGACTTGAGGTGTTGAATGCCACAAGTTGAGAGATGGGATGCCAGGGCTTGATATTCACCGCCACCATCAGAGTAGACTGTTTTAATGGTAGACTGAAAATAGTTTTCGACCAACTTCTGAAAAGTGAAAAAAATGTGAGAAATGTCAGATTTATGAGAAAGAGGATATATCCATGTGTACTTAGAGAAGTGATCTACAAAAATAACATAAAATCGAAACTTATCAAAAGATAAGATTGGAGCAGGACCCCAAACATCAGTATATATAATTTCAAAAGGTTTAGAGGAGGAAATGGAAGATGAGCCAAAAGGCTGTCGATGACTCTTATTACTAAAACAAGCATCACAATGCATCATAGAATTAGTGGACTTAAAAAGAGGAAGAGAGTGATGAGATAATAATTTCTGCTGAATAAAGGATGAGGGATGACCAAGCCGACGATGCCACACATCAACTGGAGCCGCAACAGAAGAATGAACAGTGGGCTGGGTTATTCGAGAGGCTGACGGTCATTCGTAAATGTTGTCTTTATTCGGGCCTTGGACCAATGATGCCCCCGTGCTCAAGTCCTTAACAAGAAATGAATCAGGAAAGAATTCAATGGAAGTATTGTTATGTTTACAAAATTGAGAAACAGAAATGAGGTTGCGTTTAATATGAGGGGCGCATAAAACATCATCGAGGGTAAATGTATTAGAGTCAGAATTAAGCGTTGTGGAACCAGTATGAGTTATAGGAAGTCCTTTACCATCACCGATGATGATATCTTCATCGCCGCCATAGGGATTGTGAAGAGACAAATTCTGAAGATCAGCGGTGATGTGATGAGAGGCACCAGAGTCGACAATCCAGTTGGACTGGCTAGGTGTCGAAGAAGTTAGGAGATTTGCCTGAGGCTAGTGTGACGGAGCAGGGAGGCGGGGACGAGACCGGCAAACTTTAGCGGAGTGGTCGACTTTGTCACACAGTTGGCAAACGACCCGTCTTTGATGGCTCGGTAGGGCAGGACGCCAAGACAAATGATGGCTGGAGTTACCACTTTGCGAGAAGTGATGACTAGGAGGATAGGAGGGGTGTTGCATGGAACTCACAGAATCAAGAGGCGCATTAGCCAAACCTTGGGTGATGTTTGACGAGTACCGAGTGCTCTTCCGTTTAGACTTGTGACTAACTTGAGCTGTGATAGTTGATCCAAGCAGTTTGTCCGCATGCTTCAAGTACATCTCGTAGTCAGTTAGTTTATCATAGAGATCTTCAAAAGAGACTAGCAAGTCACGTGCCCGAATTACAGCAGCCAATTCCTTATAGTCGGTGTCGAGACCATTGAGGGTATGAATGACAACCTCTTCGTCACATAGGGAATGACCTATCAAGGCTAAGTCATCAATGATAACCTTGATATGTTGTAGATAATCAGAGATAGTACTTCCCTCTTGTTTCATCACCATAAGCTTGGATAGAAGACTGAGCTTGCGAGTACGTGAATGATTTGCCAGGGTGGTTTGCAGTGTAGACCATGCATCGGCAGCTGTCACACATGAAGATATCAAGGGAGCAACGGATCCAGCAACTGAAGCTTGAATAGCTTGGAGGATGAGACGATCTTGACGTAGCCACAGTTTGTGAGCTGGATTGGGATCGCCAGGGATGTTGAGCATGGCTGGAGGACAACTGAAAGAGCCATCAATGTAACCTAACAAGTCATATCCAAATAAAAGATTAGAAAATTGAGCTCGCCAGGACGCATAGTTGCCACCCTTTGATAACTTAAAGGGGATCAGCATGGCAGCATTGATGGAGATAAGCCCTATAGAAGAACAAGAAGTGGGAGTCCCTACAGGAACTGAAACATCAGAAGAAGTGAATGAAGACTTTTTTTTTTTTCGTGTGCTTTTTTTTTCTTTTTTTCTTTTTTTTTCGTAGAAGATGCACGGAACCTTGTGTGATACTCAAGTCACACAAGGTGGAGAATGAGGGAGGGGGCTGTTGTTGTAGATTGCTACAGTAGATTGGGCAATCTACAACAGTGCCCAAAGCTGCCGGTAGCTGCTGTGGATTGCTGCTTGCTGCAGCAGATTATAGAGGCTGCAGTTCGCCGGAAGATGGCCACGAAAACTGCAGCGGTACTCAAGACTGCGGTTCGCTACTGTGGATTGTTGTTTGCTGCAGCAGATTGTAGAGGCTACAGTTCGCCAGAAGATGACCGTGAAAACTACAACGGTAGACTGCGGATCGCCGGGAAATGGCCACGAAAATCTGCAGCGGTACTCAAGGAAACTGCAGTGAGAGAAATCTACAGCAATTAGATGTATAGAGGAAAGCGGCAGCGAAAGCTGCTGCGGTAGAGGAAGGAAGATGCAGCGGTTGCGGCTGCTGCTGGCCGGGAAGCGGCTGCGACAACGAAGGAGGAAGACGCGGCAGCCGTCGTTAAGCAAGGAAGACTGAGCGAGGAAGACACCGTCGTTCGCTGTTCGTCACTATTGAGGAGGAGGACACCATCGTTAAGGAGGCGTCGTTGTGTAGAGGGAAGCGACACCGAAAGCTGCTGCGGTAGAGGAAGATGCAGCAGTTGCGACTACTGTTGGCCGGGAAGCGAGGAAGACACCGCTGTTCGTCGTTCACCGCTAGTTTGGAGGCAGTGAGAGAATGTTTTCCTCCTTATGTGATGGCGATGAAGAGTGTCTGCTGTAGGCAGCAAATAGGAGAGGGAGCAAGGCCGACGAAGAAAAGCAAGACCGGCGATGAAGGAAGAGGAGTGGATGAGCAGAGCCAAGACGGTGCGACGATGCTCGTTAGCACTGGCTCTGAATCCGTGTCTTGTGCTTCTTCAATGACTCCGCTTGAGGCAGCGTGTTACTGTGGTCGCTTGGCTAACACACGACGATACTGCTGTTGCCAAGGAGGAACTGCTCTGATACCATATTAGAAAATAAATAGATAAACAATTATAGAAGAAGTTGATTGTTATTAACATATCCCCCTTCCTTTTATACAGGTTAGAAGGGAGAATTTTCCTCAATAGGTTAGAGGATTTCCCTCAACAGAGTAGAGAGATTTCCTCAAACAGTTAGGGAAAGGCGAAGGCTCTCGATGTTTACAGATGAACCTCCTGAGATGTCCTTGACGAATTAGCTCCTTGATTTGGTCCTTCAAATCACAACACTCCTTAATGTCATGACCATAATCCTAATGAAAATTATAGTATTTCAATTTATCTCTCATTTCTATAGGAGTCCTCATCAATCATGTATCTTTTAGAAACCCTTTCTCTCTTATTCGTAAAAAGATCTCGGTCCTCGTCATACTAAAGGGAATTGACCCGAACCTCGGGTGGGATATCTCGAGTTGACTATGTTTCCTCTACATTGAGCCAAAGGTTATCGCTTGAAGAGATTCTTGATGTTGCATTTTATGAATTTCTTTACGCTTATTCGAGATCATCACTTTTGTGACTATGTACTAATTGACCATTTGAAGCATCAGGACTTCACCAATCTCTCCACCAATGACTAGAAAAAGTGGGTAGGCCTAAGGCCCATTATAAAAGCTCACCAAAGAAGGACTAGAAAAGGTGTTTTGCACGTCTCGAATTTTACTATAATAATATAGGAATATATCCATAAATTAATAGAGATAATTAGTAATTATGAAAGAAAAACAGATTAAGCACGTAATAAGAAGAAATATAAAAATTAATGGAGAAGATTAGTAAGATAATAACATAGCAATTAGTGAAGCAATCATGACTAACCAATGCAGAATATCTTTATATGGAAAGAGATAGACAGAGATCAATCCAAAATTGAGAATCCAAAACTACAATAATAAATTAGAAAAATCACAATAAAAACAAATATATAAAGAGATCAACGCATCACAAAGTTTGAGAATATATAACGAGATTAAAGATCCTTAACAAATTGGGGATCCAAACATAAATCAGAATAATCACGGTGAAAACAAACAAAAATAAATCGAGAAAAACGCATGCTTCAACAGCAGATAAAGAAGACTGATACTTATTATTAGTAGCCTGAGGCTTCAGTGGATTGACTCTCTTCTTCTCCTTTGTATTCTGGATGGAACGATGAATATAGAGATCGCAACTCGACTTGTAACATAGTACACCAGTAACTGTACATTCGGAGCAAATCGAACTCTATGTGGGAAGAAATTAAATCTATCATTTCAGAAGGCTATCCTAAAGAGGAACACAGGTAAAAGCAGATCGAAGGGCAAAAACAATGATTGCCCTCTCTCTTGCGAGAAAAAAGAAAAAGAAGAGTATCATCCTCTCCCTCTAGGAGAGAGAGAGAAATAGGAATATATGTTCTGGTTCAAATTAGCCAATAGTGTTCTGGTCCATGCCTTCCTAAATCACAAGTAGTCTTAAGCTGGATCATAGCATGAGGTGCTCTTCATATTCTTTATATAGTTGGAGCTTCCTCAGAGCATGGATTCGAATCTCCGTGGAGTTTTTTACCATCAGCCATTTGATGCGCAATCCTGCATGACTCTGTCCATGGCTTGCTGGTGGTGACGGCTGCAGAGCACAACAGGAGAGATCAACACAAAAACACTTCACTGATTCGTTTCTTCATCTGAGCTTGCAAGGATTCCTTCCTGGGAAAGGAATCCGTCGGAAGAGAAGAAGCTGAGATGAACAGCTCGGGTTGGTGTCCCCACACGGAGACCTTTCAGCTTTCGTTTTCCCTCCATCGCCATCCCTGGGCGTGATCTGCAGAAGAATACGTACCATTGGGGACACACTGCACCCCGCACTCTGCTCTCCTGTCAGACTCCCCTTTATTTTAATTGCCTCACATGCATGTAGATCTCTGCAAAGATGTAGATAAATACAAGTCGGTAGTGTCGTAAACCCGAGCAGTACACATGCAGAGCATGAGTGCTTGGAAAAATGGCATGAACAGAGAGGAAGATGCCATGGAAACCAAGGTATAATTAAGAGTCGGAAGTAAAGCCGGTGAGGGTGAAAGAGAGGGAGCCGCGTGTTGAGTTGGATCCGACCCATCAAAAGACGCTGCGAACAGCTGTTGTCAGGCACCGACGGAATAAAGAAGGGCAGAAAGAGACATGGCGAGGCCCAGACTTAGCTGGAACTCTCGACTTCATCACTTCGATCGTACTGCTGCTAAAATGCATGTTAGCTGTACGTGATATCACATCTCTCCGGTGATGGATCCTTCACTGTAGCTGTCAAGGCTTACCTTGTGATCACCAAACACGATGGCACGGTGGTCACCAAGATTGGCTTCGTCGTCATCTCGACCAAACCTGGCCGCCGTCTGCTGTTAGTGAGCTTTGATTTCAAACAGCGACAACATTTGAGTGTATAAGCTATAATTTTAAGTCACTGACACGCAAGACAAGGCCGTGCATTTAATAATGCACGAGGTGGCCAAGAAGACAGAGAGAGAGAGAGAAAGAAAGCGGGGGACGCAAAGCAGACATCCCCATGCGAATCCCTCCCATCTGAGCCACCACCTTCATCGACTCCCTCTCTCTCTCTCTCTCTCTCTCTCTTTCCATCATCATCCATGTGACTTCGTCCTTTTTTTTCCCCTCTCTCTTTCTACCAATCTTTCTCTAAGAAAGCCAATCTTTCTCTGAGAGCTGAGATGGTTGGGGGAGATGAGATGGCCCCTGTCAAGCTGCTCGTCGGCGTGCTCTGCCTCGTCTTCTTGCTGTTCTCGGCTGCTGTTCCGGCGCTCGGGGTGAATGAGGAGGAGCAAGAGGCGATGGAGGGGAGCAGTGTGAGCTTGGCGGTGGACCCGAGCTTCCAGTTCCAGAACTCGAGGCTGAGAGACGCCTACATTGCGCTGCAGACATGGAAGCGCACCGCCATCTTCTCCGACCCGCAGAACCTGACGGGCAACTGGGTCGGCCCCGAGGTGTGTTCCTACTTCGGCGTCTACTGTGCCGCTTCTCCGGACGACCCCTACCTCACCGTCGTTGCTGGCATCGACCTGAACCATGCCGACCTCGCCGGGTACCTCCCGCGGGAGCTCGGCCTCCTCACCGACCTCGCCCTCTTCCACCTCAACTCCAACCGCTTCTGCGGCACTGTGCCCCCCACCTTCCGCCGCCTCCGCCTGCTCTACGAGTTGGACCTCAGCAACAACCGCTTCGTCGGCAAGTTCCCGGAGGTGGTGCTCTACCTGCCGGCCCTCCGCTACCTCGACCTCCGCTTCAACGACTTCGAGGGGCCCATCCCGCCGGCGCTCTTCGAGCGGCCCCTCGATGTCATCTTCCTCAACTCCAACCGCCTCCGCGCCGGCATCCCCGCCACCCTCGGCCACTCTCCGGTGTCCGTCCTCGTGCTCGCCAACAACGACCTCGGCGGGTGCATCCCCTCCTCCATTGGTGGCATGGCCAACACGCTCAACGAGATCATCCTCCTCAACGACAACCTCACCGGCTGCATCCCGACCGAGGTCGGGCTGCTCCGCCGCGTCACCGTTTTCGACGTCAGCTTCAACCGCCTTCAGGGCCCGCTGCCGGAGTCCATCGCCGGCATGGTGAGCGTCGAGCAGCTCGACGTTGCGCACAACCGCCTTACGGGGCGCATCCCCCCGGGCGTATGCGACCTCCCCAGGCTCCAGAACTTCACCTACTCATACAACTTCTTCACCGGCCAGCCGCCGTCCTGCGGCCGCGGCGGAAGGTCAGCGGTGTTCAACGGCAAGGCGAACTGTATCCCCGGCCAGCCGGACCAGCGGTCCCCCAAGCAGTGCTCCTCCGCGGTGGCCCAACCCTTCGATTGCCGCAAGTCCAAGTGCTGGAGTGGCGGCGTGCCATCCCCTTACCTCAAGCCACCGTCCCCGCGGCCGACTGCTCCTAGGAGATGGCCGGTATACAGTCCGCCGTCTCCGGTGGGGAACAAGCCCGGAAGGCACTACAAGCCAGCACCTCGTACGCCGCCGCCGCCGCAGTACGAATCATCGCCTTCGACGAGATCTCACCCACCGCCGCCGTCATACTCGCCGAAGCAATCGCCGCCGCCGTCCTCTTCGGGCTACCATGCTTCCTCACCGCCACCTGCCCCTCCTGCGCACGACTATGAACCAGCAAAACCTCCCCACAGCCCATTGCCACCCACATTGGTCTCACCTCCTCCAACGCATCACTATCAAACGCCTACTCCTCCTGCTCCTGTTCAGCCTCCGACATATACCAACCCTCCGTATCATACTTCACCACCATCGCCGTTGTCACCTACAGAGTCGCCTCCGCCGCCGCCCCTCAAGTCACCATCGCCACTGCCGACACCAGTGCCTGCCTCCCCGCCGCCGTCGCAAAAGCCATGGCAAGCTCCACCACCACCGGTACACTCCTCACCGCAGCCATCACCCAAGTATGCTCCTCCCCCGTTCGAACATTTGTCGTCACCACCACCTCCTCCGACCGTGATGAAGCAATCTCCTCCGCCGTCGCTTCCACCACCGGCAGGGCTGCCGCCGCCACCAGCACCGCCCAAGTGCCACGGGAAGGAGCATCCACCGCCGATACTGCCGCCCGTTGTAGGCGTGTCCTATGCTTCGCCACCACCGCCGGCGATACCGTACTACTGATCACGCGCGGCAAACTTGCTCTCTACCACTCCCCCTATCTCTTCCTTTATATTTCTTCTTGTTAATTGATCATTACAACTAAATATTCTTTTTGTTGTCGCTCTTGTTGGTCGCCCTTCGCTTATGCAATGCATCACGGCAAGTATTACTGCTCGGATGAGCCTCCTGGCTCTGTTTATTTCTCTGTTTGAGAGGATGAAGTGAACTACTCTTCCAAACTGCATGTCTGCTGTTGTTGACACGGCACTTTTTTGAAGCTATTCATCTCTCTCTCTCTCTCTCTCTCCCACTGCTGAGTTGCTGCGTGGATCTCTTGTCGAAGAACGGTGGCTTGATAACTAAACTCAATGTTTCGCGTATCAGCGGCCAATTAGCTTCCTTCCTTCCGAGTGTTACTCCCTCTGATCGAAACATCGTGTGGCGGCGATGCAGGTCTCCACTGAGAATCATTATTAGACGGAGCAGGGGGTGGGCTGTGGGAGGTGGGGCCGGTCGTCGGTGGAATACTCGTGTAGTGTCTCGAGGCCGTGGTCCGAGCGCGCTGTTCTCCCTGCTCTGCACTGAACGGAGAGCCATTATTGACTGCCATGAAGTGTAGTTGAGCAGCCACCCACCCGCGCTCTGGCCCAACACAACTCAACTTGTTGACCAGCCTGTGGCCTTTCATCAAACACCTCTCCGGCATGTGATTCTTGACAGCTCGCTAGGAACTGGGGAACCATCAGATAGTTTAAGAGGATATCATCCTGAAGTGCAAGGGTTCCAGATGGTTTGTGGTGGGGTAAGAACTTGGTCTGGATCATGGACTGTTTGCTGAGGGTAAATCCAACCTAATCACAGCTTCTACTGGATAATGAACTTGATTGCCAGTGGTAATATTGCTTGATGAATTAGGTAATTAAAACCAACATAAAAAGTTGGGACTGTAAGACCAAAAAATGAAATGACTCTGACAGAAAAGCATTCAACCGATGATGAGCTACCATCAGCAAGATTATTCCTATGGACTTGCAATGGATTATTGCACAGCTTTTTTATGAAGATGGTCCACAAAGATTAAGCTTTTCAGCTGGCCCTATGGCAATACTAAGAGTTGAAAAGAACACACCATTGCCGTTACAACATGGATATTGACAGTTGCAGACAAATCAAACTAATAGCAGAAGCAACTATTTGAACAAAGATTACATTTCCAGAACTGGAGGAGCCATGGTTTGTCATAACCAGAATTACAAGGTGGAACATAGTGCATATACAAACATTGATTTAGCAATTTAGCCAACAACAATGAGCAAATGTTTGTATCAAAAACCAGAATATCAATAAAATTACATCCTTGTCGTACCAATACGATTGTGTCGTTCACAATAACTTAAATGTGCACCACCACATGCACAACTTGCAGACTATATTTCAACCATGCAACCGAGGCTCCTGCTTTTGAATGGCGAGAGACTTGAGTAAACAAGATATGCAACCAATGACACTTCAAAACCACCATTACTTCTAGTACTCGTGTTAAGCTCATCATTAACTCATTGGCAAACACAGCACCAGTGTTAAAGAATATCAGAAGAACCTTTGTGTGTCCACCATTTCCGACTATGAGAGCTGCGTACACGTTGGAACCACCGGTGCCAGGCAGCATTTTCGGGGCCTGGTGTGCTGACAATAAGCGACAAGATCAACAAATCATCAAAATTATTGTATGACAAGAAAAGGAAGTGCAGCATGGTGCAAAATAAGCCATCTGATCATTGCTTGGCACACTCACACAGGAAGGAAGGCATCAGGTTTGCCTTCTGTGCTCATCAAGATTCTGCAGATTCCATCAACAAACAGGTGTGTCAATAGACATCTGAGCAAGGAAAGTGATGATTTATGACAGAAAGCCTGAAAAATCACTTACTCCTTGCATGCTGCAGAAGAAGGCCCCATTGTTTCAAGTTCGTTTAGTTCCTCCTGCATGCAGATGGATAACAAAACACAGTAATGATCGTATCTGAGTTCTAGGTGGCGTACAACCATTTTAAGAAATCTCCTAGTCCTTGATTTCCTACTCATAAAAGAGAGATAGTATATGCACTTCCACAAACTCCCATACAAACTGGTTTGATGACATGCAGCCTGTGCCCATGCGGTCCTGATACGGTATTAATAATGTGGGTCTGCTTGTCTCCTCTTCACGATATGTTTCTTTGCGTACAGATTAGCAGACATCATGGACCTGTGATGTGTGATGCAGCCTGGTGAATGCATTAACTTGACACTTGTCTATGTCCTGATATTCTTGCCTATGGACATTCAATCATGCTTCTGCACATTAACATTGACATGCTTTTCAAGGCTAACCTATGTTAAAATTCTTATAAAAGATATTGTGTTTGAGGTGGTGAGAGTGCAAGAAAATTAAAAAGAGAAAGAGAAGATGAGCAAAATAAATGAAAAGAAAGAGAATGGAGGGTCTGGTTTGTAAGAATATTTACAAACTCAAACAAGCTCAGCCTTTACAAAAACTTCTTTTACCCTCTCTAGAACATGACTTTTGCCAGCATGCATCAACTCATTGGTAGATATGTTTCAAATTTCTTCTGATTGTTTTGCCTCTGTTTAAGCAAGCACTGGGCATGAGCATTCTGTTTATATATACAGACCCTGTTGCTAGTGGACGACAAGTGCACATCAGGGGTGGGTTGACACAGTAACACAGATGGTTACCTAAGCAATCAATTCGCATTTGGACACCATGTTCAAAAATCAGGTAACCTTTTTTTGGCCCATGATGTTTTGGTCAGTCTGCACACTGGTGCATATCCATGGGACAAACCTGAAATCGTTGAATGCCACATTCAACTCCCCAACTCCAATGGCAACTATTAAACCTTCTCTATATTATATAAGCATCCATTTTCAGAAACAAAGAAAATATTATGAGAAATATCATATAAAAATAGTGGCATGATTTCCACAATCAACATGGAACAAACATCTTTTGTTCAATACAATTATTAGTCTAATAAGGGAGCCATAGAAAGGTATGGCACTTTAAATAAGATAATTGGTGGGACTGCTTGATAAGAAATTTTTTATCACATTATGGTTAGGATTGGGTTTTCTGAGCATTATGTATTTAGTTAGTGACACAATTGAGGTTCAACATTTTTTTGTCATCAGGCACAAACATGGTATATTGCATTCATTACAAATTTTGAGGCACTTCATATATATCTTCTAAAGATGAATCCAGGAATATGTTTTCCTTAATTGTGGCTATCTTAGACATGTTTTGGTCTTTATAACGAAAGGAAAGACAGGGTTTCTTTACCAACTTCAGTAATTGAGAGTGTTTATTCAAAACAGAATTAGAAACATAATGAAATGAAAAATAATATCTAGCAGACAAAGATTCTGTTAACATATCTAATGACTGTTCTCACAATGTTGCAATTATTTCAGACACTGCAATATAATCAGTATCCTGCAACTGAATTTTGTCGAGGACTCACTCACTATATGCTATCCATAGTGGTTGATCACCTGGCATCCCAGGTGTGGTTTTAGTTGTTCCTTTTGTCCCTTTAACTCCCTTTGTTTTCTATTATCTAACGGTGAGTCATAGTAGTATTAAGTTGGCTACAACATATCGAAACATACTTTATGTCCAAAGTTTAAACTTTTAGAACTCATAATCATCTAAAAAGGTCTCATTGGAAATATAATCACAATTTTACAACAGAATCTTGAGGTGGAGCACATGAATAGAACAATTCTGCCAAGGATTCATTCACTATATGCTATCCGTAGTTACTGATTACCCGTGAGCATATACTATTTGCTCCAAATCATGTAAGTCGTAGGTGTTGTTTATGATTGCCATTGTTGTCCTTCGTGACTCCCTCTGTTGTCTATTCATTAATGGTGAGACATGGAAGTACTAAATTGGCTAGAACATATGAAAAATTCAGTCTTATGTCCGAAGTTTGAATTTTTTAGATATCGGAATCATCGAAAAATTGTCCCAGTGGCAGATCTGACGGAACTTGTGGCGGAAGCTACGGTTCAAGCAGCATCATATCTCGATCAGCATTTAATAATGAATCAAAATTAACTTTTTCCCCCTTTTTTTTTCTTTTATTTGATGAATCACTCATCAATGCGATCAATTAATGACGCTTCAAGAGAAAAATCCCAAGCGGGAGAATAATTGGGGTAGGCATGGAGGAGGAAGGGAAGAAGAGGACCTGGAGGTACTGGATCTCTTGATTGAGCCGGGAAATGGCGGCCGAGAGGCGGTGCTTCCCCAAGAAATTGCCATTCCGCGTCGACAGATGCAGAGACGGCGGTCCCCGCGCCACCATCTCCGCTCCCTCTCCGTTCGTCGTCATCCTCTCTCTCTCTCTCTCTCTCTCTCACACACACACACTCTCACTCTCACTCTCAACAATATTTAGAAGAAGACTGAGGGAAGGATATGTTATTTTAGGTAAATGTCAAAAACATATTCGCTATAAGACCATAAAAAAAGATGGATCGCAAGCAGACCATTAAAATGCAATATTAATTTATATTAATACTACTATTATTTTTGTAGTACTAACGACGATCAATCATGATTAATCAAAGGATGCTAATAAATCTATTAAAAAATCATTTATTTTTAAATGATAATTTATTTTGAAAAATCATTAAAAAATGATAATTTATTTTGAAAAATCATTAAAAAATGATAATTTATTTTTTAAGGGTTAAAACTTATCATTAATAAATAAAGAAGAAGATGGATGGCTGGGATTTAATTTGTGGAAATGTCAAATGCAAAGTGATACTTAGATTATCAACATTATTTATATTTATCTTTCCGAATCATGATGCCAAAACAACTTGATCAAACGGCATAAAAATAATAAAATTAAGCAAATTAAAGAACGTCGATTCAATAAAAAAAAATCCCTATATTTTATCATTTATTATTTTTATTAAATAATAATATAATTCACGCAAATCGCCGGTACATAAAAGGACATGGGAACCGAAACGACTTTCACCACTTTTAAAGAAGGGTACCGCCGTCGTTACATTCCAACATACCCATCCGATGGTTGTTTGCCTCTTGGATCCACCGTGGGTCCCGATGTTTCATTCGCCAACACAGCAGGTAGGAAACGGGAGTAAGATAACTATCGTAAATGAACTATTTTGTCTCTGCTTCCAACGTAATTTAAAGCCCTTTTTGGTTCGTCAGTTTCCACCCTTCGCCTTCCTTCTCTGCTGATATAACCTTGGCAGGCCAGAAGAAAGGGAGAGACAGAGAAAGGGTCATGGAGGATGCATTGGAGGCACAGATCACGGTGGACAGCGGCGGAGAAGCCGAATGCGATGAGAGCAACAGCAACAGGCAGTAAGTTGTAGTAGTACTGTTACTGCAGGCTCTTTTCCTTCCTTTCGTTGAGCAATTTCGAAGGCGAAAGCAACATGATAGGGATGGTTTCGATCACAAGAAAATGTACAAAAGCTCTCTTTATCTGTTAGCTATGTTGGAATTCTGCCCTCATTGGCGGATTTGGTACAAAGGGATCACCTTTTGCTCACTTGCTTGGTGTTTACGTCCTTCGAGGAACTCGGCTGTGCGGATGCCGGCAATGCCGAACGCCGTCGCCCCCACGCAGCTCACCATTCTCTACGAAGGAGCTGTCAATGTCTACGACGGAGTTCCCCCGGAAAAGGTCGCTACTTGGGCTCTACAACTGAGTCGCTCTGTTGGCTGATGAGACAGGCGCAGGCGATAATGCTCATTGCTGCTGCCGCTGCAACCACAGCAGCGAATGGTCCGAGTAAGGTCCGCCGGACCGACACAGCGAGTATGGCTGCGGCGACGGTGCTCACGAGATCTCTGTCATTGCAGATCCCCCCTGCAAACTACGAGTTGGTTGGTGTTCTTTCTCGCTTGCATTGGCTTGCCTGTGATCATGCAAAGGTCGTACCTTTCTTTCCACCTTGAGATTTCTAACCTAGCTTTCGGGGATTCGCCTGTTGGCAGAGCTTCCCATCGCGAGGAGGCATTCGCTCCAGTGTTTGTTGGTGAAGCACCGCGACAGGTGCATCCTATCCTTCCCTCCTTGGTTCAATCACGTAGCAATATGAACTGCTACATGTCCTGTATTGAGCCTGTTATGCTTAATCTACACGTTTACTATATCGCTTCAACTATGTTTCTGCCATGATTGTTCCTGGTCTCACGGGTTAATTATGTTGATCAGGTTGGCGAGCAAGACACCATTTGCTTCAGCAAAGCCATCAGAGGGCATGGAAATGGATTCAGGTGCGAAGCTTGCTTAAGTGGACTCTTTGTGGCCATTGACCATGTGGTTACCAAGCAATCATCAAGCCTCTGCGATCACCCTAACCTATTGAGGATAGTATTACTGTCATGAACATTGTGCTACATGGTGCTTATGCAATGCGATGCCTCTCTTGTTTCTCAGAAGATTAGTTCGCAAGTTATGATCAAACATGAAATTTAGGCTTGAGATCATATCAGCATGGTAGAAACTTTGGTCTGGGCTAACACTTGTTCTACCTCGCCATGACAGGATTTGTTGCTGTAACATAAGAGTGCAGCAGAAGTGGGAAGCCATGAGCGTGCCCCCAAGCTCTCTTATGCAGTCCCGTCGTCTCCATGGATGTACCAGCAGAGGAGCATGGTGGCGCACCGGCGCAGGATGTGGATCCTGGCCCGCTGCTCCTTCACGAGCGACGCGCACCTGCCGGTGAACCCTCTCCTTCCCTCCATCGGCGGGGAAATCCAGTGCTCCCTGTCCTCCTCCATTGCAGATACGAGTCGATCGGAGAGATGCCCTGAGCAGCTCAATTTCATGTGGCTGCGTATTTATATCCACGGGAGTCCCCACTTGGGATAAGTTGAAGCCAGAGAACAGGTGGGGCCGTTCATGGTGTGCATAGGAATGTGGAGCATGAGGATTAGGCTCAGGCTTCTTCCTCTCCATTCTTAGTTACCGTAGAGGGTCTTATCCTCATTGGAGTGCGGCCATGGAAGATGAAGCAGCATGGTGGACCAGGCGCCTCTGCAACAGTTCGCAGCATCTTTCAACTTGTATCTAACAAGGTGATCAGGACAACAGAGTTAGAAACAGTATGTTTGCACGCCAATTCCATTGCAAGTTTGTCGATGAACTACTTTAAGACTATAGTCCATGAAATGACAAGAAGAAAGAAGAATGAAGGACAAAATGTACAGATACAACATACCTAAATTAATGTAGGTGACCAGCATTCTCTCACTTCCGATGAGGGAGTTGAATCCTCTTGTAAGTGAGTGATAGCAATTATAACATTACAAGATTTAGTGAGAGTCTCTTCGTGCTGGGCACTCTTTACAGCCATGGCCGAAGCTTCGCTAACAAACAGACCGATGGCAACTTTGCTTTTGTTCTCTTGTCAGCTAGTACACTTGGAGCATGTGCTTTGCTCCCTCGCTAAACCCACCTCTCCAGCCATCCCCCACGTCATGGGGCGCCACCGCCGAATTGGGTGGCCAAGTCCCGTTGTTTTCGACTTCCCTTCTCTCGAAGTTACTTGGATGTCTCAATCGTGATGGCCGAAAATGATCCATGTCTTTCTATGATGGTCCTTTCAAACTATGCTTTTAGTCATTAATGCAGAATATGATGCATAATAAAAGGGTCTAATCTTACTATAAGCTAACGATCTTGTGGTCGATGTCCCACAGGTATTTGTGTAGATGTCTCAACATATTGCATTCTGATGACAAAAGATTGGGTTGTAGTCGAACTCAGTCCAAGTTTGTGGCAGCGTTTGATTTACAAACCCTAATCCACAAGCAGATTATATTTGTATCTTAGTTATTGAGCATAAGTCAGTTCTGATTCCTCGCTAAACATGATTGTGTTCACGAGAGAGGTTTGACAAAGGCGCCACCAAATCGGACAGACTACTTCTGTGACCACTGTGGTCTCATTAGGTTAGATGGATCCAAACCCTGGGAAGTCCAAAAGGAAACACCAAAAGTTGACACGTTGCCGCGTTGTCGTCTCGCGCATCCCTGTCGGCGCTGCAACACGAGATCAGCATCCGCTCTATCATCAGCGTGTGGCACCATCGATCATCGGACGACTGCACGACTCCTAAAGATAACGCATACATATATATATATGGAATAACGGTGTAACGCTTCCTTGCTTGGATTTCCATGGCTTCTCTCGCTTCAGCACTGGTAACCTGTCTCCTCTTCCTTCTAATGTCCTCCTCCAATGCCTCCGCCACGTCTATGAACAAAATCTCCGCCAAGTCCAGGATTCAGTCTCTGTGCCAGACCACCCCGTACCCGGCCGCCTGCCTCGACTCCCTGAAGCTGTCCGTCTCCATCACCATCAACCCCTCTATCCTCTCCCTGGCCCTCCGCTCCCTCCAGGCCGCCATCTCCCAGGCGACAAAGCTCTCCTCTCTGCTCTCCTCCGCCGGCCGAGACGGCGCCCTAGTCGAGTCCCAGCGCAGCTCCCTCAGGGACTGCCAGGACCTGCACCAGATCACCGCTGCCTCCCACCTAGTCGAGCCCGATGCCCGCAAGCTGGCCGACGCCCGGGCCTACCTCTCCGCCGCGCTCACCAACAGAGCCACCTGCCTCGAGGGCCTCGCCGGAGCCCGGGGCCCGCTCAAGGACACGCTCGTCGACTCCTGGGTCGCCGCATACGCCCACGTCAGCAACTCCCTCTCCCTCGTCACCCGCTCCGGGGGCCGCAAGGGGCGGCGTCTCTCCTCCTCCTCCTCCTACAGCCGCCGCGGCAGCGAGGGCTGGGGGTTCCCGGCGTGGGTAGGGCGCAGGGAGCGGCGGTTGCTGCAGGACGGCCACTATGGCGAGGTCGACCCGGCTTCGGTGGTCACAGTGGCACCGGACGGTACGGGGAACTTCACGACGGTGGCCGAGGCGGTGGCCTGGGCGCCGAGCTACTACGACGGCCGCACCATCATCCTGGTGCGGGCGGGGGTGTACGAGGAGAACGTGGAGATCCCCGGCGATAAGACCAACATCGTCCTTATCGGCGACGGCAGAGACGTCACCGTCATCAGCGGGCATCGAAGCATCGGCGACGGCTGGACCACCTTCGCATCAGCCACCGTTGGTGAGATCATTTGTTATCCCGTCCCAAATCTACCTTTTTTCACCAAACCGTACTTTGCGCTCTCATTGCTCAATCCACTTGCCTGTGCATGGTGTAATCAAATATATTCATACCACGTTGGATTAGTTTTGACCTAAGTATTAAGGATCCCGACAGTTCATACAAATAATTCTCCTACTAATAAATGCATCGCTGACATGACATACATGTTCATAAATTATTAGTTCTAGTATTAAGTTTATCGACAAGAAAATAGAGCTATTATATGCTTTGCATTGTGAGGACATTAGCTGCATCACGAGGTGGATCAAGTGGTCCAATACTTCTGTTAGAAGCGCAACATAACATTTGCTGTTTCATGTGCCAACGCATGTAAGAGTGCTGTATGAACCACTCGGTAACCTGTCTCGATCACAGATGAGATGTCAGAGCACCATCACAAACGACGTAGATCAACAGATTCTTCCTCCTCCTTTTCTCGACTATATTAAAGCTTGCAAATCTTTGACCTGCAGCGGTATCCGGTCAAGGATTCATGGCGCGAGACATCGCGTTTCAGAACGTGGCCGGCCCGGCGAAGGGCCAGGCTGTGGCCCTCCGAGTGAACGCCGACCTGGTGGCACTGTACCGATGTGCCATCGACGGACACCAGGACACGCTCTACGTCCACTCCTTCCGGCAGTTCTACCGGGAGTGCGACATCTTCGGCACCGTCGACTTCATCCTCGGCAACGCCGCCGTCGTCTTCCAAGGCTGCAACATCGTGGCCAAGAGGCCCGCCTCGGGGCAGTACAACGTGATCACAGCGCAGTCCAGAGACGACCCGAACGAGGACACCGGCATCGCGATACAGAACTGCACCATTCTGGCGTCCGACGAGCTTGCTTCCGGCAACCAGGTGGAGGTAAAGACCTTCTTGGGCAGGCCGTGGGCTATCTACTCGACGACGGTGTACATGGAGTCGTACATGGACGGCCACGTGGATCCGTCGGGGTGGGTGGAGTGGTCCGGCGACCAAGGGCTGGACACGTTGTATTATGGCGAGTACATGAACAGCGGGCCGGGCTCGGCCACCGACAGCCGTGTCACCTGGCCTGGTTACCACGTGATGGACTATGATGATGCCTACAGCTTCACGGTCTCACAGTTCATCGACGGCGACGAGTGGCTGGAATCTACCGCATTCCCTTACGATAATGGTATTTGATTCTTTGGCCCAGTTGGGGTCTCGTTCACCTGTAAATGACGTATCTATCGCAACAATTCGCGTTTGCAATCAATGATGTGATTGTATGGGAGCACTGCGTTTGAACTCTATCATCCAATATGAACCACTTAAGGATTAATATTGGAAACAAGACATGGAAAGATAATTTCCCAATGAGTGCAAGTAAAACCATGAGTGGGCAGCAACTGATACCTAAAGTGATCAACATGCAGAAGAAACGAACGATACATACGATCATGCAGATGCTCCGTTACATATCCCCATCGCATAATGATCATGTTCCGTATCTTCTCTCAAAAAAATACCATAAAATGCGGTGCAACGTAGAGTTGTTTTATGTGATTATTGACCGAAGAGACCCAAGCGAACAGGGGTGTTTGTTTTTGTGATCCAATCATCTCCCTGAATGAACGCTTGGGTGGTGTAGGTATTGGCCTCATCCCGGCTGATGACCTTGACGCCCGGCCACTTGACCCGCTTGGAAGTGTCGGCGCCGCCACCCTTGTTGTTGTACTCTTTGTAGGACAATGTCTTCAAGGCGAAGTCGCCTTCCCATGGCATGTAGCCGTCGGGGCTGATGAAGTCACCGATATCGGACTCCATGATGACGGTGTGGGAGAACTCCTTCCAGGGGCGGCCGAGGTAGCTGGAAATCTTGGCGACGTCCGGGACGAGGCTGTCGTCGGGGACGATGCGGCAGTTGTGGATGACGTAGCCGGTGGACTCATGGCGGATGTCGCGGCCCTGGGCGAGGACGATGTTCTGCTGGTTGTCGAGGGGGCGGCGGACGGTCAAGATACAGTTCTGGAACACGGCGGCGGCGTCGCCGAAGATGAAGTCGACGGTGCCGAGGATGAGGCAGCCGCGGTAGAACTGGCGGTGGGAGTGGGTGTAGAGCGTGTCCTGGTAGGCCTCCATGCGGCAGTTGAGGAAGATGGCGCGGTCGGACTGGACGCGGAGGGCCACCGCCTGGTGCTTGATGGCGCCCGCCGTGTTCTGGAACCCGATGGCCACGGCCATGAACCCATCCCCGATCGCAGCTGCCAAAGAACCAGTTATCCTCATCAACCACGGCTAAACATAACAGAGCCATTGCATTAGTGGATCTGGTCATCTCAGCCTACCAAATGTTGCACTTTGGAAGGTTTTCGTGCCGTCAACGAAGTTCTTGCTTCCCGTAACAATCGTCTTCCTTGAACCATCACCATACATAGTGACGTTTATCATGTTCTTATCGACCACCACCTGCTCCTCGTACACTCCCGCCTTGACGTATATTACATACCTTCAAAATATAAGAGAAATCACGGTAAGCCAAGTGGAGTGGCTTTGTGGACACCGTCGGGTTTGATCAAGAACATACCTTCCTTCATATTTCATTGGGATTTTAGCAAGTGCATCGGAGATGGTGGTGAAATCTCCACTTCCATCCTTAGCGACCGTGACATTGGGCGTTAATTGCTTGGCCGCACGTCCCAGGAGAATCCTATGGTCGCCGTCGGAAACCCACGAAGGAACACCGTCTTCACGAAAGGCCGGTTCAGGCTTTGCCGCAAGGAGACGGCGATTGAGGCCAGGGATGTGGAGAGACAGGAAGGAGTGCAAGCTTCCGACGACGGCCAGAGCGTTGCTCGTCAACTGCTTGGCCGTGTTCATGGCAGTCTGCATCTTGGATTTCATTTCCCCATCAGGGAATCCGTCGATGCACGTCTGCTGGTATGCGGAGACAGCGCTCAGCCAATTCTTCAGCTCATGGACTTGCTTGGGAAGCTGGTTCAGGTTGTGTGCATCGATGGTGCCCAACGTGCGCGCTAGCTCATCCACGGCGTACTGGTGCATCTCCTTGCAGGAATCGACTGCACTCTTCACCTCCGGGTCGTTGGACTCGATCGAATCCACCCGGTTGAAGGCCTTGCCCACCTCGTCGACGAGACTGGAGACGGCGGCCCTGACGAGGTCCTTGGGCGACGAGCTGGAGTTGGCGTACGTCGTCAGGCTCGACTCGCAGGCGCTCCTGTAGTCAGTCGGTGAACATATCACCTGAACGGCCGACGAGGCGCGAGACCCCTTAGTGGGGGAAGAGCCGCTGGAAGAAGAAGTAGCAGTAGTAGTCGTGGTCGACCGGTTGGGTTGCTTGGAATAGTAGACAAATGCGGTGGCGCCGACGACCGCAAGGATCAGCACAACGGACACGGTCGCGCCGGCAATCATGAGGAGCTTCCGCCTCCTCTGCTGCCTCTCCGCCCTCCGGCGCTCCGAGAGGTACCCGAAGTCCTGAAAGGCAGACATTGCGGGGGTTGCAGGGGGGGTCCTAGGACTCCTCCCTCCCTTCCTTTCTTTCGTCCTCCCTTCCTCTCTGCCTTGTGGCGATGTGCAAGGCAGAGGGGAAGACGGAGAAAGGTAGATGCAGAGAAGCCAGGCCGGGAGCTTTATTAGTGCAGGTCGCTCCTCCTGGGAAAGGAAGGGTGGGGAGGGGTTTGAGGCGGAAGTTTGTCAGGGTCATACGGTAACAGCGGTCAACGGACATTCTAACTGTCGCTCCATCTTTCCCGCCAAATCAATAGCCGTTGCAACGAGTTCGGGTTTGACCAAGATGATCAAAATGGATCGGACTATCGAATCCAAAATGTCCGAAAACCGAATTGAATCGAGTGCAGCGAGTCCCAATTTGGCTCATCTGTGGGCGCACCCAATCGAAATGTGGCTCGTAGAACCGCGAGCTTCCAAGTGCCCCTGATTCACGCGTGGATTCGAACTACACCATGATTCTGCCAACAGATTTCTCGGTAGTACGACTCACAATGCATGTGATGGTGAACATAGAATGGCTTTGACGGAAGACACAAGTGTTGGAATCCCTGTGCCCTCCGTTTCCATTCACTTTCCTCCGTTACGCGTCGCAGTTCCGAGCTAGCAATAGCAATGGACACTGGCAGGAGCTTCAAAGGCTACGAGAAGGTGAGCGAGATCGCGGGCCGACAGTTCCGCCGCACGACGCAGAGGCGTCTCGTCCTCATAGCCTCCGCCGCCGTCGTCCTCCTCGTTACCATCATCGCCGTCGGCGTCGCCACCTCGAGCGGGAGGCCGCCCTCGCCCACGTCCGTGTCGGATTCCATCAAGGCCGTGTGCCGCGTGACGCCCTACCCGAACTCCTGCTTCTCCAGCATCTCCTCTGCCAGAGACTCTAGCGTCACCGCCGAGATCTTCAAGCTCTCTCTCTCTCTCTCTCTCTGTCGCCATCGACGCCGTCGAGAATGTCTCAACCTTGGAGGGATCGTTCGAGTCCCCCGCCAACGACAAGCAGCTCGCGGCGGCGCTCCGTGACTGCAAGGAGCTGTTCGACAGCGCGATCGACCGGCTCAACGACTCGATCTCGCTGATGCAGTCGGCGCCGGTCGAGCCGCTGTTGAAGGCCTCCAAGATCGACGATCTGAGTGGTCACGGACCAGGAGACGTGCCTCGACGGGTTCGAGGGCACCAGCGACGAGCTGAGGGGGAAGATGGAGGCGCCCACGGTGAACTGTTCCACGCAGTGCACCAGCAACAGCTTGGCCATTGCGGCAGGGATAATGGGCATCACGGAGAAGCTAAATTTACCGCTACACCGGAAGCTGCTGTCGTCGGTGGCTTCCAATGCTCGATATCCTCCGTGGATCACAAGAGCGCAGAGACGAGCGTGCACTCCCTAAGTTAGCTCGGTCTAAAGTTACGAATGATGCACACCAGAGGAAAATGTTTGCAATGGGCCAATTGGTTGTCAGACCTCATCCAATGCTCATACCCACAACAGTAAAGCCTTTCTTTGGGGTGGCTTTGGGCAATAGTTCTGAAGCCCACACTCCTTGGAATACTTGTCAATGTTATCATTGTCAAAACGTTGACCAAAGTCACTAATAATTAGATGGTGATGTCAGTCACTTTTTAGAGACAATGCGTGACAGAGTGGGGGGAATGGAATTTGGACACCATCAACAAAAGTCACAATTTTTTTCCTTTTCGGACACAGTTTGTGGATTAATGTAGGGACTGAAACTGGCCACAGCAACAGAGGTTGACTTGATGTTGAGGAGAGACTTTAGTCATGTTTCGTCAGATACTTTAAAATTTTAATATATTATTCGAAATATGTTACAAAATAGTGAATCAAAATTTGAGCAAAAATATTTTAAAAAATGAAGATATATGACTTTCAATTTGTTCACAATCAAATGAGTTATGTTGAGAATTTAATAAAAATATTTATTTGTGAAATGATATCTGATTTAATCTTTATTTATTCTTATCATTTTGATTCAGACTCATCCATTTAAATTCTCAACATTGGATGAATGGCATTGATCCATGGCACATAGTTTGTCTCTCTGACCACATCCTATTCATGCCAACATCTCTGTCATGGCCCCTTCAACCCCAAAGTGATATACTCTGCCATGGCCCCTTCAACCCCACTGCACTTCTTTTCCTGAAACCATTGCACATGGAGTCGCCAGCCACAAAATTCAAAGGGTTAGGTTGCTGGTCTATTTTGGACGACCTAAACTAAACAAAGCTCACAAGTGTCTCATAGCAGAAATGCTTCCCAGATGCAGAATGATTCAAGATCCAAAATGTTTATAGTCATCATGTAAAACAGGCATGTTTCTTCGATGTGATTAACCTTGTCCAGCCCATCCAAGCTGTTGTTCTCCACTTCCCTCTTCTGCTCTTTTAAGAGAAGAAAGTGATTTTGCTTGGAACAGAGCAGTTCTTGGAACTGAGCAGCCAGAGGTCCTGTCATGTCGTTGCCAGTCTAGTGGCCATGACAGATGATCTGCATGGCCATGAACAGGTGCTTTCGCTTGTGATAATCCAGACTGAGTAGTTTCTTCATACTCCTACTGCACACTTGTGGAGCCTATCCATTGCCATGTACCAACCAAAGGTCTTGTCATGCATATTGCCAGTCCACCGGCCATGAGGTAGCTGTTATCAGTCCTGATCATGCAATTTATCTTAGAAAGCTAAGACATTCACCAAGTGTGAAGTCTTGTTGTTTGCCCAAGACGTGGGATTCATGTGTTGCTGCTGATCCGGCATTACGAGGGATCATCACAGTGTGAGTTACTGGGAAGACTTGGTAAAGCTGTAGGCTAGACGAAAAGGTTCCCTAAATTTATGTTGATACCGTAAGATCGCATCGATTTATTTTCCTTTCCCTTCATCTCTTCTGTTGCAGAACAATCGACAGAGATATCTGAAATTTAATCGGCTAGATGTAGGCCATTTACTATCATCACCAGTTGTACTATAGATGCAGTATCCAACTCTGTGCACCTGCTTTTGTCCTCCTTTAATGATGATGTTCAGTGAATATAATGCTTATCAATCATACTCTATTTAATCTAATGAGAGCGAGCACTAGTTGTTTAGTCTAATCAGAAAAAGACTGGGATCATCGGAGAAGCTCAAAGAAGTAGATTTGGGATCTCAGAGTGATCGGTGATCCATCACAGTTAAGCGACAGGGACGATGAACGAGTAGACAAAATCCATGATTCGGCAGTCCATTTCCAAGAGAATCACATCCATGATTCGATGGCACATCGATCGTTCATCCCTAACTTCGGGCACTGCATCACATCGATCTCCTCTCTATGGACTGGCCTTACAGGAGTCGAAGAAGAATGTTCAACGAGTGTTGCAGGTGTGATGTGATAAGTAGATGAGATTTCCCTAATCGTTGAGGAAATCTCTCTACTCTGTTGAGGGAAATCCTCTAACCCGTTGAGGAAACTTCTCCTTCTAACCTGTATATAAAGACGGAGGATATGTCAATAACATTCAACTTCTTCTTCTACAACTCATTTATCTCTTTATTTTAACATGGTATCAGAGCAGGCTCCTCTTGGCGACAGCAGCATCGCCATGTGTTAGCCAAGCGGCCACAGTAGCACGCTGCCTCAAGCGGAGTCATTGAAGAAGCACCAAGACTCGCCAATCTCTTTTGAAGATCTCTATGATAAGTTGACTGACTACGAGATGTCTTTGAAGCGTGCGGACAAACTGCCTGGATCAACTGTCACAGCTCAAGTCAGTCACAAGTCTAAACGGAAGAACACTCGGTACTCACCGAACATCACCCAAGGTTTGGCTACTACGCCTCTTGATTCTGTGAGTTCCATGCAACACCCCTCCTATCCTCCTAGTCATCCCTTCTCGCAAAGTGGCGACTCCAGCCATCATCCGTCTTGGCGTCCTGCCCTACCAAGCCATCAGAGACGGGTCGTTTGCCAACTGTGTGACAAAGTCGGCCATTCCGCTAAAGTTTGCCGGTCTCGTCTTCGCCTCCCTACTCCGTCACACTGGCCACAGGCAAATCTCCTAACTACTCCGACACCTAGCCAGTCCAACTGGATTGTCGACTCTGGTGCCTCTCATCACATCACCGCTGATCTTCAGAATTTGTCTCTTCATAATCCCTATGGCGACAATGAAGATATCATCATCGGTGATGGTAAAGGACTTTCTATAATTCATACTGGTTCCACAACGCTTAATTCTGACTCTAATACATTTACTCTCGATGATGTTTTATGCGCCCCTCATATTAAACGCAACCTCATTTCTGTTTCTCAATTTTGCAAACATAACAATACTTCCATTGAATTCTTTCCTGATTCATTTCTTGTTAAGGATTTGAGCACGGGGGCATCATTGGTCCAAGGTCCGAATAAAGACAACATTTATGAATGGTCGTCAGCCTCTCGAATGACCCAGCCCACTGTTCATTCTTCTGTTGCGGCTCCAGTTGATGTGTGGCATCGTCGGCTTGGCCATCCCTCACCCTTTATTCAGCAGAAATTATTATCTTGTCACTCTCTTCCTCTTTTTAAGTCCCCTAATTCTATGATGCATTGTGATGCTTGTCTTAGTAATAAGAGTCATCGGCAGCCTTTTGGTTCATCTTCAATTTCCTCCTCTAAACCTTTTGAAATTATATATACTGATGTTTGGGGTCCTGCTCCAATCTTATCTTTTGATAAGTTTCGATTTTATGTTATTTTTGTAGATCACTTCTCCAAGTACACATGGATATATCCTCTTTCTCATAAATCTGACGTTTCTCGCGTTTTTTCCACTTTCCAGAAGTTGGTCGAAAACTATTTTCAGTCTACCATTAAAACAGTCTACTCTGATGGTGGCGGTGAATATCAAGCCCTGGCGTCTCATCTCTCAGCTTGTGGCATTCAACACCTCAAGTCTCCTCCACATACTCCTCAACTAGTTGGTTCTGCCGAACGCAAACATCGGCATATAGTAGAAACTGGACTCACACTTTTACATCAGGCTTCCATGCCTTCAACTTTCTGGACAGCAGCCTTTCAAACTGCTGTCTACCTAATTAATCGGATGCCTACACCAGTTCTACAACACCAGTCCCCCTTTGACACACTGTTCCACAAACCCCCTAACCTTCGTAAACTCCGCGTGTTCGGTTGTTTATGTTATCCTTGGTTACGTCCCTATGCCTCTCATAAGTTAACATCCCGATCTTCTCCTTGCGTCTTTATTGGTTACTCACTTGACCATAATGCTTTCCGCTGCTATAATCTCCACACTCACAAAATCTTTGTATCACGTCACGTTATCTTTGTTGAGTCTAACTTTCCTTTCCAAACCCTTCCATATCCTGCCATACGGACCACTTCACTATCTCACTGGAGTATACCTTCGGATCAATCGGACGAGCCTCCCATGTCTTCGTCTACTTCCTCCCCTCCTGATCCGTACTATATCACTCCAGTTCCACACTTGCCCGTTTCCTCTGTTCCTACTCCACTCCACTCTTCTCCAATTGATGGGGCAATATGTTCCGAAACACAACCATCCTCTTTACCTCCTTCTCGCCCAAGTGCCCCTGACGTGTCTCCACTTGACCCGGCTTGTGCCACTGATCCTCACCCAACATTACCTCCTAATCCTGTCATCTCCAATCATCCTATGACCACTTGCTCTAAGCATGGTATTTTTAAACCTCGTCAAGTACTTAACCTACAAGCTGTCATGAATTCCTCATCCCCCAACATTGAACCCACCACCTTCACTCAAGCCCAAAAATCTCCGCATTGGCGTATTGCCATGAGCGAGGAATATAATGCCCTCCTCCATAATTCAACATGGGATCTAATTCCTTTTCATCCTTCACAAAACATCATCGGGTGTAAGTGGGTCTTTAGAATTAAGCGGAACCCAGATGGCTCAGTTGCTCGATATAAGGCACGCCTGGTCGCCAAAGGGTTCCATCAACGACCTGGAGTTGATTTCACTGAGACGTTTAGTCCTGTTGTTAAACCCACTACAATCCGGCTTATCTTGAGTCTGGCTACCACTAAAGGCTGGCAATTACGACAATTGGATGTTAATAATGCCTTTCTACAGGGATCTCTATCTGAAGATGTTTTTATGCAACAACCCCCCGGTTTTACTCATCCTCAGTATCCACAGCATGTTTGCAAACTTCGGAAAGCCATTTATGGACTTCGTCAGGCTCCGAGAGCTTGGTACACTCAACTTAGCTCATTTTTGACTTCTGTCGGCTTTCTTAACTCCAAATCTGACACTTCGTTGTTTCTGCGACATCATCATGGAAACACAATGTATATTCTGGTATATGTGGATGATATTATTGTCACAGGCAACAATCCCGCCAGCATCCAAGCGTTCGTCAAACAGCTGGCAGCTCGATTCTCGCTTAAGGATCTCGGACCCTTGAGCTACTTTTTGGGCGTCGAAGCTACCTTCACATCTTCCGGTCTCCTTTTATCACAACGCAAGTACATTCAAGATTTGTTATTAAAGACAAACATGCAGGATGCAAATGCAGTTACAACCCCCATCTCTACTAGCGGTTCTCTCAAATTATCAGATGGAAGTCCTGCTACGGAACCCACTCAATACCGCCAAGTTGTTGGCTCTTTACAATACTTAGCTCTCACGCGTCCAGACATCTCATTTGCTGTGAACAAATTATCACAGTTTATGCAGCAACCATCTACTCTACACTGGTCTGCGGTCAAGAGACTTCTACGATATCTTAAAGGGACTCTAAATCATGGACTCTTTTTTCGTAAACACTCTCCACTTCGTCTTCATGCATTTGCCGATGCTGATTGGGCGGGCAACCTTGATGATAGAACATCCACATCGGGGTATATTATCTTCCTTGGTGCTCATCCAATCAGTTGGAGTTCTAAGAAGCAAAAGACAGTCGCCCGGTCTACAACTGAAGCTGAATACCGTGCCATTGCCGCTACCACTGCAGAACTCAATTGGATCACGAATCTTCTCCAGGAACTCAACATCGATTCCACTCCTACAATATATTGTGATAATATTGGAGCTACCTATCTGTGCGCTAATCCGGTATTCCACTCCCGCATGAAACATATTGCTATTGACTTCCACTTTGTACGTGATCAAGTTGTCCGCCGTCAACTCCGTGTTTCTCATGTTCATACAGCTGATCAATTGGCCGACTCACTTACGAAGCCTATAGCTCGTAAGCTGTTTGCATTACATCAGTCCAAGATTGGCCTCCTTGATAGGAGCACCATCTTGCGGGGGCATGATAAGTAGATGAGATTTTCCTAATTGTTGAGGAAATCTCTCTACTCTGTTGAGGGAAATCCTCTAACCCGTTGAGGAAACTTCTCCTTCTAACCTGTATATAAAGACGGAGGATATGTCAATAACATTCAACTTGTTTTTCTACGACTCATTTATCTCTTTATTTTAACATGATGAAGGGAAAACGACCTAAAGTCTTGGGTGGAGACACGAGTAGGTCTAAGATGGGACTTGAGCTGGGGTGGTGGTGTCCGTTAGGGTGTCATTGTATGGAGCTTGCAGTGGCAGGGTGGCTCTCCTTTCTGCCCTCCATTATCCTCAAAAGACAGAGAACGCCATCGTAGCTGCTTCAACATCGACTGCTCCACACACACTGCATGGTTTGCACCAGTCTCTACTGTTGCCACAGTGCTCCTTAGTGCTCTTCCAGCTAGCCTTGCCAAGACAGTAAGTAGGTTGGCGCTTTACATCACATCCCTCCAAGAGAAATCAACACTTTCAATCACACACATGGGATGAGAAGACGACCCTTCTCCTACATGTTGTGTCTATCAGTTCATGCATGGTGGGGACTGTATCAGTATATTGCAGTACTCTAGAGATTCCTTTACTGTAGTAGTGAAGTCAAAATTTCCTTGGTCTCTTTCTTTCATGTGTCGGTATTAAGATGTGGATCATTTTTGCAAGTCATATCAGAAATGAAGTCAAAGAGGTCCAAACCCTCTATTCAAAATTCAGGGAGCAAAAAGTCTTCACCTAATTCACTTAAACACAAACACCTACTGCAAGCACAACCCATATGGAATGTGATGATCTCAGGCATGCAGTAGCAGTGAGGTGCTTCAGAGAAGTCCCCAACCAATTCCTAGCCCAATTATTGCTACTTGACAGGGATGACACCAATCAGTATCCTAGGTTTTGACATGTAAGCGGTCGTCATCCTCTTAATCTCATTACGATGCTTTATGCCATTTCTGCTGGCCGACACTTACTGACACTGATATTGTCATGATGACGGTGCCATGCAAGCTTTTCCTATCAATCTTATTCTTGTTAAACCTTGGTCTTATGTTTATATCTGTCAAGTAGCATTCAAAGGGTAACTTTCTGTCATCTAGAAGAACATTGTTTTGACCACTGATAAATCAGGCACTTAGAAGTCAAACTTTTCGTGATTTAGCCTAATAAATTAAATGACTTATTAACTACCAAACCTAAACCCAAAATGCACTCATCTCGGCTTTATAGACTATTACCAACATGTCTTAGTATGTCTCACCTAACTGAATGGAGATGTGCATGAAGTTGGTTTGTCGGTGATGCCAACTCACGACCAAATCCAATTCAAGATTTATTCGTACCAGACATTAATATCTTGGGATTGTCGACGAAAGATCCAGTGAGAGAGGATTTGACTTTGGAGAGTAATAATTAGTAGTCAATGTGAAATCTTAGGGGGTAACATGATGTAGTATACTACATCGACGTGACTTTTCGGATTTAGTTACGATGAATATCTACTTATTGGTTTATTGGTAGTAAATGTGAAATCTTAGGGGGTAAGATTCAATAATTCAAGAGTTTATTGGTTAGGGGCTCCGACGGATATCTTATACCTGAATATCTACTTATTGCATCGTCTACTATACGTGTATGACCCTCTAAGCCCAATATCGAATTGGTCATGAGTTATACATGTCAGAATTCCTTTTGGCTCAAAGAATAATTCCTTAGTCTACCCTAGATCAATTCACGAAGTTTGGATTTGACCTGATATTGACTTCCATTCGAGCATTACGCTCTGTCCACTCGGGATGAGACCAAACCAAACGAAAAGTTCCTAACCCATCGACCACGGCAGGCATAAGTTCCTAACAGAGAGCAAATAGCACACCAGGACCACACACTGCCCTTTCGAAAATTCTCAAGAAACCATAGCCAAGAGAAAAGAATGAGTTGCCCCCACCAATAAACGTTGTGTTCTTCCTATCTGGCTCAGAATAAAGGCATGCAAAAGCAAATGCTGCTATGAAATAATTTATCTTGATTAATTGCTTATTCGAGTCTCATTTGTGAATAAACTAATAACTTGCTGAATCATATGTGTAATTTCGTCTCATGATCATCTGAGTCGTAATTGAGCAATTTAATCATCTATTATCGATCAATATTATTGCACATAGCCTACGATTATAAATTGTATTATCTATGTGTGTGACTATCTTCCAAATCATTGTCTCCAACGTCTCCATTACCTTACCATCTATCTCTCAACATGATCCAAATTTCCATTTCCCAAATCACTTCCATACCTATTTGGACTACCACCACCAACTCTTGGCTTTTTATCAGCATCTTCTTCTTCATCGTCAATAGCAACTTTATCAGCCCAGACTTCACTCCAGTGTTTCTACATCATTGTCATAGTGGAGCATTGACTCCACCTAATTGTCTAGCAACGGCAGAAGGTCCCAAGCAAAAGAGAAGGGTAGTTTAGTGTCAGTCATCATATGCAATGTAAATTGGAGATTAATAGCTTTGAATTGCAGATGTCACTTGTCAACTTTACCTCTAATGCATATGCCTCACGTCAAAAAATGACAGTGGACATGAAAGAAGTAAAAGGTTTAAGAAAATAGACCTGAATGTACTTCAGAAATTGTCATAGTGTGTACTCCCATACTGGAGTGTAGGAATCACAAGGGTCCATGGAAGATAATTCCATGCATGCAATCATGGAGTCAGCTTTGAATAACCAAACAAGAACATTAAAGTAGTTAAATCTATATGGGGACAAGCAAAAGTCGTCCAGTGGATAAGTGCCGATCTAATGGATAATATTTATATTGTGATACAATGCTTCTCATCTAAGGAGAGGCTACCCCACCACCCTGAATTTTTAATGATATTTTGCATTATAAATCTATATCCACATAGTATGTGTATTTTAGTTTGGGAGTGAATTCCACCAAAAACACGTTATAAGCATAATCTTGAGAAGAAATATGAACTGTGTAAAGGTTTCCAATTAGAGGTTTAGTTTAGGATAAGGAGGTTTGACCACTGCAGCGATTGATTATGTTTGACACTGTAATGTCCAACTGTCCTTGGAGAAAGATGTGAACCTCTCTAAAAGCATAGCAATTGGGAGGGACATGAAGTAATGCTCCTGACCTTTGAACTTTTCTTGCGATAACTTTGCCGAAGTCAAAGGATGTGATGAGATTGACGTTGAATCTTCTCTTGACGTCAAAGTAATTCACCCACAATTATTTTGGATCTCTTCAGTCACTCTATCATCCCATTCTATTAACCCTCTCTCTCTCTCTCTCTCTTGCGGTATTGCTTGCCCAAGAACTGATGTTGTCATATGTGACAAATGTTCAGTATGTTTACTGCGAGTTGCTAGTCTTTGTATATTCTTCTACGCCAGTCTCTAAAGGTTTTCTTGCAAGAATGGAAACATGAATCTATCCTATTGTCTGTAACATCGACCGCAGAAAAATGAATTGTAGTTTGTTGTTGGACCTCTGAAAGCTTCTCCAAAACCCTACCCAAGAAACACGATGACCGCAAAAGACCAAGGGTGCATGTGTAGACGCCAATTGATTGCAACCAAACTTTATTGGTGTGTGGCAAATGCTCTACTAATAAAGATAATATACCAGGCAATAACAAAAGAATAGACTATGACATTGCACCTAATTCCGTCTTATTTGCCCCTTGCGTTACCATCCATATTTGATGGAATCTTTAAATGTAGTGAACCCCCCCCTCCCTCCTCAACCACCACCACAACCTGCACGCAAAAAGCAGAAGGGGACGATCGATAAGCCCGTCAAACGATCAAATAATTATGATCTTGTTGAGTCTGTACAAATGCCTATGGATCCATCTTCCTGTGAATTACATATGCAGCAGTTATCATTAAATCATTAGTTGGATGATCATTGTCAGTATCAGAAATCTAAGCTGATCGTGCAAACCAGTTGAAAGATTGATAGATTCACTGCATGGATCCAAGTGTGTAAATCCAACAGAGGCATGGAACGCCGATGAAACATTAACGTAAAAGGGAAATGGAGAGAAAGGAGGCAGACACACATGACTTGCTTTAGTGCATATATATGATATGATAGCATGATTGATTCACTGTCAAGTGGGTAGAGAGCATCGACGTTGCAGAGTGGCTGCTTTATACTTTACTTTTTGGGATGAATGTGGTGAATATTCTACGCTTGATGCTGCTTATATATTTGGACTACCATCAGCTTGACTTCCTCTGTAAAGGACTCTTCCGCCTTCGCCATTTCCTCTTCCATGGAGTTCCTCACTATATAGCCTTCATCTTTCTCTCTTCCCTCTTAAAAATGGCGCATGTTGGAAGCATGAGTCTGTATGAGAGAGTGATGATGTCAAGGAATAGGGAGCACAAGAAAAAGCTCCTTGTATGGGCATTTGCAGTCTCTCTAGCCATAGCTTTATCTGCCGGCCTCTCTTTAAAGACCATAAAGCAAGCAGGAGCTAAGCCGAAGCCACTGGGTCACTCGCTGCATTCCCACAACGTAGTCTCCAGAGCCACCGACACGTCCACCGCCGTCACTGAGAGCTCTGTCGCTTCCACCTGCAAGTCCACCCTCTACCCGGAGGCATGCGAGGCGGCGCTGGCGTCGGTTGCGTCGACGGCCAGCACGAAGGAGATGTTCGACGTCTCCGTCGAGTCCGCGAAGAGCAGGGCCCGCGTGGCACGTGACGTGGCTTACAACATGAGGCAGCCGTCGGCCCAGAAGTCCACCTCGCGCTCGCAGTCGAGCGTCAACGACTGCCTCGAGCTCCTGGACATCACCCTGGACCAGCTCGACGACGTCTTGCGCGCGAAGAAGAGCTCCAGCTTCCACGACGTCCAGACGTGGCTCAGTGCCGCGCTGACCAACCAGGCGACGTGCTCGGAGGGCCTCGAGACCGTCAAGGCCAAGGGCGGCGACTCCTTGAACGCCCAGGTGGAGAGCCTGTCGCAGTACATCAGCAACGCGTTGGCGCTGCATAAGAAGGTTAAGGCTAAGGACAAGGACGGCGGTCACAAGGGCGGCCATGGTGGCCGGAAGCTCCTGTCCGACAGGTTTCCGGAGTGGCTATCGGCAGGAGACCGGAGACTTCTACAGGCCTCTCCAGAGGACGTCCGGGCCGACGCGGTGGTGGCCAAGGACGGCAGCGGGACGCACACGACCATCAATGAGGCGATCGCCTTCGTGTCCTTGGCCTCCAAGGGCAGCGGCGATGGTAGCACGAAAGTGATATACGTGAAAGCTGGCACGTACAACGAGTACATCAACATCCCAACCAAGCAGAAGAACGTAATGTTAATGGGGGATGGAAAGGGCAAATCGATCGTTGTAGGCAGCAGGAACGCCAAGGACGGCTACACAACGTACGGCTCTGCGACCGTCGGTAAGTGTTTTCCAAGTCAATTTCCATATCTACCCTTATATAATTGTGGAATTACTACCAAGTACATTATCTGACGAGCAGTCTTAATCATGGCAGCTGCAATGGGTGCGGGCTTCATCGCGAAGGGCTTGACCATCATCAACAACTCAGGCCCAAGCAAGCACCAGGCGGTGGCGCTGCGCGTCGGCGCTGACAAGTCCGTGGTGTACCAGTGCTCCATCCAGGGCTACCAAGACACCCTGTACACCCACTCCAACCGCCAGTTCTACACGGAGACCGACATCTACGGCACCGTCGACTTCATCTTCGGCAACTCCGCCGTGGTGCTGCAGAACTGCTACATCCAGCCCCGGAAGCCCGGGGGCGGCCAGAAGAACTCCGTCACGGCGCAGGGCCGCACCGACCCCAACCAGAACACGGGCATCTCCATCCAGAAGTGCAAGATACAGGGCTCGTCCGACCTGGGGAGCACGCCGACGTACCTCGGCCGGCCGTGGCAGAAGTACTCCCGGACCGTCGTGATGGAGACCTACTTGGACGATTCGATCGACCCGGACGGTTGGGAGCCCTGGTCGGGAAGCTTCGCGCTGTCCACGCTCTACTACGGGGAGTACGCCAACACGGGGCCAGGGGCCTCCACCTCCGGCCGCGTCTCCTGGGCCGGCGTCCACCCGTCCCTCTCATCCAGCGAGGCGTCCAAGTTCACGGTTGCAGAGTTCATCGTCGGGGACTACTGGTTGCCGAGCACCGGTGTCAGCTACACCTCCGGACTCTGATACCCTACTGGTTGTTCCACGGCCCCCAGGTCCAGGTAAACGGGCCCTTAATGGGCCTTAAAGCAAATGCCTTGTGGGCCTTAAGTGGTGGTGTACAAGCTGTGAATGTTATAATTTCCATATTGATGTTATAAATGCTGGAGACCTTAGAAATTCCTTTTTTTATTATTATCTCAGACTGTGTTGCTTGCAGAGTAAAACAAAATCTATCATTGACAAAATTATTTGACTATCCTTTTGTGATAAAACAATATTGGTTTGAAGTACTGACCCCATAATAACAAATGTTAGATGTTGTTGAGGATGTATGATATAAGTAGGCCAAGTTTTGTCTTAATTTGTTGTGGATGTATTGATCATTAAAGTATATATTGTTTCCCTCTTTACTAACTCCAGCTTTAAATTAATTATAAGCAAAAATTATGCCAAAAATGTAATTATAATTATCAATAGTAGAAATTATTGGCTGTTTGGTCATATTGGAGTAATTAACACCCTTGTGTTCATCCAAAATGATTCATGAATCACCAAATGTAATCAATTAGTGTAAACTACATTGACCATTTAATTGATCTCCAAATCTCAATTGCCCCAAAGTACATCATCATGCTTAAATCTAAAAATAAAGGCATTATTGTCATATACAAATCAGTCTCAAAACCTACCTCAGACTAAAATGATTATGAAGAATAAAAAGAATTATTCATCTTATACTCATTCTATCTACATTATTTGGCATAAATGAGACAATAAGGTGATTGAATTTAATGTAAGGATTATTTTTATTAAAATATAATAAATAAAAAATAACATAATAAATCATTCATGGCGGTTCACAACTGTCAACTCGTGTTGACTCCGCGGGTCCATTTGGTTCTGTACGATTTAAGCCCACATAACTAAAATTCAAAAGAAAGATACCTTTGTGATTCTACCCTCGACGCTACCAGCTTTGTTATCAATGAAATGCTGGATCAGTATCTGGGCCCCGCTGTGGGGTCGTTCTATCCTCCAATGAAGAGTAAGTTAGAGGCTCTGGTATCGGGTTGGAGTGCAACGTGGAAAAGGCGAGGGAAGAAGGAAGGGGCTTCCCTTCTCCTCCGCGTGAAAGCCGAAGCAGAGGGGGCGAGTCGGAAAAGGTGGACGAGGGGAAAGTTGAGATCGATCTTGTTCCCCTGCGCTGCAAATTATTCGGCGCCATGTTGGTTGGGTTCCCGTGGATTTGGTCGAGAGCTCGATCAGATCAAGCTCTGAGGCTTCCGGAAGCTGTGGGGATCTCGTGTGGCGATTGATCCGCTCCACTCGAATTCGTACCCAAATTCCTCTGTTGCTCCGAAATCGCCTCTGTTCGTTCCGAATTCGAGCCAGTGGGAATCTCGCCGTCGAGCTCCTCGGCCGTGAATCTCCTTGATTTTGATTCTTGGCTCTTGTTCTTCTTTTGGTAGATATTCGTTTCCTATTTTGGATAATTTTATCCGAAGGTTGTTGATGGAGATCCTTCTTTTATTTCATTCTGCAGAATTGATCTTCGACGGCTGAGGTTTTGTGGCCAAATTGCTGCCGGATATAATCCGTATATTGATCTATTAGGGTTTTGAACAGTGACCGTGTAGGTGAGATGTATGGATAATGAGAGATGGATCTCGAGTACAAAGGACATCGTTTAGAGTCTCAAATCTGAATCTTTGGTTCGTGGTTCTGAATTCTTCATCAGCTAGGTATTTGTTCTTAATCTGGAAGCAGGGTTCTTCTGTCACGATTAATTCATCAGGAATTCATTTTTGTGGGCCAAAGGCTAAACTTCTGGGTTCAATTCTGGTCCAGTGCTAATCGGTTGGTGAAACATTTCAATCGTTGTCGGGATAGCTGCAAATGAAAAAATCAGAATGAAAGGGCTTGGGAGGGTCTGTCGTCTATGGAAACCCCTGACGAGAGGTTCCCTGATTTAGTCAGCATAGTGAAATCCTGGATTCCTTGGAGGGCTGATCCAGCTTGCATTTCGAGGGCCTTTTGGATGCCTGATGATAGTTGTATGGTCTGTTATGAATGTGACTCACAGTTCACGATCCTCAATCGGAGACACCATTGTCGTAAGTGTGGCCGTGTTTTCTGTGCTAAATGCACCTCAAATTTTGTCCCTGCTAATTTCTATGACATCGAGAATTTCCGAGAAGGAGAGTTGATTAGGGTGTGTAG
Source organism: Musa acuminata AAA Group (assembly GCF_036884655.1). NCBI lineage: Eukaryota > Viridiplantae > Streptophyta > Magnoliopsida > Zingiberales > Musaceae > Musa > Musa acuminata. Next base: position 9,484,714 of record NC_088335.1, read on the forward strand.
TTTTTGCTTCAAGCAGTCGGAGGACGTAGCAGCCTCAAGGGATGAAGTTCAACCTTCAGGCCCGATACTTAGTCCTTCCCTTTCAACTACAAGTTTGGCTAGTACCAAGTCCAGTGGTACTGCTAATAGCAGTACATCATCAGCAGTTTCTTTCACATATTCAAGTGGAGCTTACCAGCAAGCCCCTCATGGTCCTGTCTGTTGCCCCAGTCAGTCTATTCAGTTGGAAATCTACTCTGACAAACAAGACATGTTGATATCAGAGACTACCATGAATTCTTTGGTGGATAAAGGCGATAATTCTCCAGCTCATTTCAGGTTCTTGAACAGGTGCAATTATATTTTTGATGTCATTATCTGCCATCATTATGCACTTTTCTATAGGGGAATAAGCTCATAGGTAGATTACTACACTCAACAATAAGTAACAAATTGCTTTTTCGACATTCATACATGTATAGCATCTCCACAAATATCTTTTGTGCTTATGTCATCGTAACATTATTGGAGCCTCCAATCTTTTTATAATTATTGGCTTTACAGCTCTTGCAAAGTTGAGAAAGCCCCTTCAATGAGATTTAAGCAGATATTGTGACTGTCTATTTTTGAATGTCAATCCTCTGGAAATTGATATACGGATTAGGCAAACCAGAGGATATGTACCTTAACCATCCTTTCAGACAATAAGTGTTCGTAAAGACATTCTGCTGCATTTTGTGCTTGTTCAACCTTGTAGAAACATCCTTAAAACCATCTTTTCTGAATATCTGGACAAGTGAGGGACGCCATTTACTCATTTTAAATGATAGAAGAATAGGACCATCAAACTTGTGGTGCAGCTGTCTTTCTTGTTTCTGAACGCGGCCAGTAGCCATTGCTATGGCTGAGCCAAAACCAAATGAATCTTCTTAGACATTGTGTCTTGTGGCAAAATAAATCAATAAATAAGATAATTTTGTAAATAACATAATTTCAAGTTACCAAAGCTAGGAAAGACAGAAATGTAAGAGAAGAACATACAGAGATGTTTTCTTCACCCAAATTGCATAATCATTACTTCACAATGGGCACATTTTCCTAAAGCTGAGAATCCTAAATATTGTTTAGTAATTAATTTTGGCAATAATATAATTTGTTTCCTAGTTCTTTCAGGGCACTTTCTGGTGATGAGTAGCCCATATCTGAATCTAGTATGTCTTGTATATGTCTCTTTTCTAAACTCTTTTTTTTTTTATAAGTTCAGAAGTGTCCAAAGCCCTAGTGTTTTAAAGTTTACAACTATAATATGGATTGGTCTATCAGATCTCTTATAAACCAAATTAAGCACTAGGTTGCATGAAATAATCCCAATTGCGGGCATTTGTCCTCGAGATAGTTTGGTTGTTGTCCAAGTTCTTGGTCAAGAGTCAATTCTGATGGTCAATTTGGGAGTTCAGTGTGTTGCTTCCAATTCTGCTAATCATGCTGAGACACTGACGAATTTTAGTGGCAGACTTCATTAAATCAAGATAAATGGTTCTTGAAACCTATGCTTGACTTAAATATTTATGTCAGGGATTCAGTTTGCTCACAAGTCACAAGTGTGCCCATTTTGTAGTTTTTCTTTAATCTAATTAAATGTTGAATTTGCTGTTGATTAAAATTTTCTTGTTATGGTCTTAATCTGCATTTATTACATAGTATAAACAGCAGGATAAGGTATCAAATACCAATCATACTCTATCATGACCACAAAAGCATTGTAATAATGATTACAACTTTTGCTTTTCTTTTTCTTTTGGGAAAACGTTGGTAGTAGCTAGCCATCGCTTGAAATGTAGATAAGTTTTATTGGATCGTTTTACTCCAATGTTTTCTTTTAGTGTACCCAAGGGAATAAACTCAAGTGACTGATTGTTACATGGATTGAGAGAGGAGACAGCATATGAGCAAGGAGTTGGGAGAAGATAAGTGAGTGAAATCTATTATAAGAAAATTCCTTATCTCTAAGAATTTCTTTTCCATCTTGTGGGCCTAAGTTAATGAAAAAAGATAAAGAAAAGTTATATCCTAACCCTTCTATAAAACCTTCATTCCGTGATAACTTTGTTAAAACAAGTGTATGTTGGGCATTTTATTCCATGTCTAGCAAGAGCCTCTAATTGAGACTTCTTGTAGTCGGATGTGCCTTTTCTTATTAGACTCCTTAAATGTCATCTTAGATGCCAAAAAATTATGACTACTATACTCCTGAAAAACACATATTAACAGTACATTGTTGAAATTAAAATTTCTACAATAAACCTGATAAAATCCTGTATTTAATATAATTGTTCCATTATTTTGAAAATATTGATTAAGTGCATCTGATATGTTAATTACATTAACTTTAACATAATGCATGAAACCTATGAATCATTACCTGACACTATAGCTTCTTCCATGAGTTCTTTAGCTTGATTTATTACAGTGTAGTTGTGATTAATTCCTTTCATGCTATTTTTCAATCATCACTTGTTGAAAAATTCAGATTTCATATATTTGGTTGAGCTTGTTAAAATTCTGAGAACTTTGTGCTAAATTTTTTACTAGCCCTTGTAGCTTAATTCCAAAGTTACCTTTTCTGATATGTATAGGAATTGTTGTGTCCAGCTAGATCATATTTTACTATAGAAATTTCTTTCATCACACATCTTCATTAATACATCACAATTTCTTTTCTGAATTACAGTTTTGTCATATGGCAATTTAAGTGTTGATGGAAAAAGTCTCCATATTTTTAATGTGAAAGTCAAATCAAGCATGTCAATAATTTATTTTGGCATTTGACACTTAAATATATAGTTTGCCTCCGATTACAGGAGTGATGATGATGATGATGACTATGGAGCATGTCACTGGGATTCAGAAGAACAAAAATTCCACAACTCTGATGAATTTTATGGTCCAGCTGGTTTCGATGAATCTGAGCAGAGTTATCGATCAAATAAAATTCATCCTGCCGAAGTAACTATTGGAACTCAGGATATTGGCTTGCCATTGACTCACAGCTGTGAATTCCATTCTTCGTTAGGTGTTGATCAGGGGGAAGAACAAGGTTTTTTCAATAATGTTGAATGTGGTTCTTCCTCCATATATGGTGTGGATAGCACTGATGCAGAGCCTATGGACTTCGAGAACAATCAACAACTTTGGCTCCCTCCTGAGCCTGAAGATGAAGAAGATGAGAGAGAAGCTGTTCTATTTGATGATGATGATGAAGAAGATGCTACAGGAGAATGGCATTATCCATGTTCATCAAATAGCTTTAGTAGTAGTGGGCACGGAAGCAGAGATCGATCTAGTGAGGAACATAAGAGAGCCATGAAAAGTGTTGTTGATGGGCATTTTAGGGCTTTGGTATCTCAACTACTTCAAGTTGAAAATATATCCATCTGTGAAGAAGATGGTAAGGAGAATTGGCTGGATATAATAACTTCTTTGTCGTGGGAAGCAGCAACTCTTCTTAAGCCAGACACTAGCAGCGGAGGAGGAATGGACCCTGGATTATATGTGAAAGTTAAGTGCCTAGCTTGTGGGCATCTCAGTGATAGGTAAATTTATGTTCTTTTAATGTTTCATCAAGTTGAATACGTGAACTTTCAGTTTATGTTTCATGAGCCTTCTCGATAATGGAAATGTAATTGCTTTAGATGATGTTGTAGCAGACTTGATTATCATGATTTGGCTGGTGTATTGTTGTTTTGTGTAACTCATGGACTCTTTGATTCCTGGGAAATGCTATGGTGCTAATATATGTTCTTTTTCCTTTTTCTTCTAGCATGGTGGTGAAAGGAGTTGTGTGCAAGAAGAACGTGGCTCATCGTCGTATGTTGTCGAAGATTGAGAAGCCCCGCTTCCTAATCCTTGGTGGAGCTCTTGAGTATCAGCGTGTGACAAATTTGCTTTCAAGTTTTGATACATTGTTACAGCAGGTTAATTTACCCCTTAGTCTTAAGTTGCATGCATTTAAATTTAGCTTGTGTGCAGGCATTTATGTATGCTATATATGCGTAGAGAGTGAGATGCTTCATTGTCATTTCTGAACTTTTTTTGTTTTCTCCAGGAAATGGATCACCTAAAGATGGCAATTGCAAAGATAGATGCTCATCACCCCAATGTCCTTTTGGTGGAGAAATCAGTTTCTCGATTTGCTCAAGATTATCTTCTTGCTAAAAACATTTCACTTGTCTTGAATATTAAAAGGCCACTCTTAGAGCGTATCGCACGCTGTACTGGTGCTCAGATAGTCCCTTCAATTGACCACCTTTCGTCTCCTAAACTGGGTCATTGTGACTTGTTTCATGTGGAGAAGTTTCTCGAAGAGCATGGCACTGTTGGACAGGAAGGAAAGAAACTCCTAAAGACGTTGATGTTTTTTGAGGGATGTCCAAAGCCCTTGGGCTGTACCGTAAGTTCTCAAGTTTCCTAATTTTAGTTATTGGTTGTTGTTTTGTTGCCAAGTGATGAAAACTCTTCATGCATCACCATTGATATTTCTGTATTTTGGTGTTCCACCAAGCAAATTGCAGACATACCATCAGATTTATGTTTTGCTCAGACAGCTTTTTTTTTTTTTTGACACTTTAGAGTGCTGTGCTTGTAATTGGTTTTTTTATAAAAAGTTTATTCTCAAACAACTTTTCTGTTTTGAAGGATATTTTTAATAATAAATAGAGGATGAGGAGATTTTGATGCTTCTTGTTAGTTATGTTTTTGTAAACACACAAATAAGGCAATTGAATGCACATGTCAATTATGATTTTTCTTTTTTTGTAGATTCTGCTTAAGGGTTCCAATGGTGATGAACTAAAGAAAGTCAAACATGTTATCCAATACGGAGTGTTTGCAGCATATCATTTGGCATTGGAAACATCTTTTCTTGCAGATGAAGGGGCTTCTCTTCCAGAACTTCCTTTGAAGTCTCCAATCACTGTTGCACTGCCAGATAAACCCTCAACCATTAACAGATCTATATCTACAGTACCTGGTTTCACAATCTCTACTGCTGAAAATCCACAACCTAGTAATGCTGCACAAATATCCAGTAAATCAGATTCTAACAAAGAACTTGGCAACTTTGGAAAATCTGGATTAGTGGCATCACCATTTTGTTCTGAAAATCATACTTCTCATGCTTTCAAGTTTCTCTCTACCTCTGTTACTGCATCTGTTGATACGCATGATCTGCCTGTTGACAAAAATAATCAAATTAAACGTACTGATGAACAGCAAAGTATGGCTCCATTCAATTCTTTGTCTCATTCAGCAACAACTCCAAGCTCCTTTTTTTGTGATTCTTCATGTTATACTAGAGACGGCAATAAAGCAAAGGCTGAGATTGGATATATGGAAAATGATAATAAAACAATTCTCCATTGTCCAGTGCCAACGTCCAACTATCTTGATAGTCCAGAAACTTTTGTGAGTGGTAAAAATATGGCTTGTGATATGCAAACAGAAGACACCAAAATGATAGAAATGCAACATGGTTTTTCAGGTTTAGGGACCTCAGATCAACATAATTCTAGGAATGATCACATGTTTCCAAAGGAAGAATTCCCACCATCACCTTCAGATCATCAGAGCATTTTGGTTTCACTATCTTGTCACTGTGTATGGAAAGGGACTGTATGTGAGCGTGCACATCTGTTCCGCATTAAATATTATGGCAGCTTTGACAAGCCTCTCGGAAGACACTTACGTGACCATCTGTTTGATCAGGTTTTTATTTGTACTTAGAGTGCTTTATTTACTTACGAGTGTTTTTCCTGAAGAATTTAATTTGCCTACTAGAACCTCATTATATTTGCTGTGTCAGAGCTATCGGTGTCATTCCTGTGAGATGCCATCAGAAGCTCATATTTATCGTTATACTCATCACCAAGGCAGCCTGACGATATCTGTGAGGAAGCTTCAGGAATTTCTTTTGCCTGGAGAACGTGATGGCAAGATATGGATGTGGCACAGGTGCCTACGCTGTCCTCGAGTCAATGGGCTACCTCCTGCAACTCGAAGAGTTGTAATGTCTGATGCTGCCTGGGGTTTGTCTTTTGGTAAATTTTTGGAGCTTAGCTTTTCAAATCATGCTGCTGCAAGTAGAGTAGCCAGCTGTGGTCACTCTCTTCACAGGGATTGTCTACGTTTCTATGGGTACTTTTGTTTTCCTTCTATTCTTCCTCACTTGAGAGGATAACGCCCACTCTTACTTATTTGCTGATGCTAGTCTTAACATGTGCAGATATGGGGAAATGGTTGCATGCTTCAAGTATGCATCAATTAATGTACACTCTGTCTACCTGCCACCTCCAAAGCTGGAATTTAACTTCCAGCATCAGAAATGGGTACAAGAAGAAGCAAATAAAGTCTGTTCCACCAATCATTCTTTCTTTGCATTACGGCTGAATTATTTGGCACTCTTGGAAGTTAACTATGTTGTTATAATGACAGGTGGTTAAAACCGCAAATGATCTCTTCATTGCAATACGTAAGTCATTGCGCCAAGTTGAAGAGAAAGTATTGAACACTGGTTCTCATGATGGTAACATGGAAGTCCTTGAATCGAGAAGACGCTTAATTGAACTTGAAGGAATTCTTCAGAAAGAGCAGGCAGAGTTTGAGGTGAAGTAACATACTCCATTTTCTTTTCCTCCATTTTTTTTATCAAAGATTGGCCTCCTCAAGTAGATAGGTTTTAATTGCAATGACCCATTCCAGGAATCTAAACAGACAGTAATGAAAAAGGATGCAAAGATGGGGCAGCCATTCATTGATATTCTTGATGTCAATAGGCTACAAAAACAATTGTTGTTGCAGTCCTATGTATGGGATAAACGGCTAAAATTTGCTGCGGGTTCATTTAGTAACCCTCATGAACTGCTTAATGGTCTCATGACCAGAAATAAGGAGGATTTAACTCTCAGGGCACAGAGGAGCTTCATGAGTTCTGATGTTCTGGTTTCTGCAGTTGCTGAACCCCTTAATGGGAGTGGAACTAGGAATGAACATGACCAATATAAGCAATCTACTACAAATCAACAAAGATTAGATCTGGAACAGGACAAGAACACCAAACTTCTTTCTACTAGCACAAGTGTAAGCGATCAGTTTGATCCTCCAGAATGTGGTCTTGATGTCCGTAGGGTTCTCTCTGATGGGCAGTTCCCAGTTATGGCTGATCTCTCAGACACCTTGGATGCAAAGTGGAGAGGTGAAAATGGTTCTGCATTAGTTGATGGAAGCAAATTGAAATCATTAACCTCAGTTGAAGAAGCACCTGCAAATTCATCTTCTGAAAATCTTGAAGAAAGCATTTGTACTGATATGATGCCAGCAAGATCGGGAGAGAGTGCGGAAGCCATTTCAATTTTGACAAAAACATCATTTTCAGATCTCTATGCTTTTCTTAACAAGAATTGTGACAGTGCCCCAAGTGAGTACCATCCTGAATATATTTCTTTGTTTAAGGAGTTAATGCAGCAAGGTTGGGCAAGGCTGCTTCTTCCCCTTGGGGTGAATGATACTGTCATTCCAGTTTATGATGATGAACCGACCAGTGCTATATCTTATGCTCTTGTTTGTCCTGATTATCACTTTCAGATAACTGATGAGTTTGAGAAGTCCAAAGATGGTAGGGAATCCTCAATTTCCTTGATGATCCAGGAATCTGGAAACTCTCAATCATTTCAATCAGTTGAGGACATTCCATTTGAAAGCTTCAGAAGTTTTGGGTCAGTTGATGACAGCACCTCATCCACCTCTGGTAGCAAGAGCTCGGTGATATTAGATCCACTTGCATCTACTAAATCATTGCATGTCAGAGTTTCTTTTGCTGTGGATGGGCCTCATGGGAAAGTAAGATATTCTGTAACATGTTACTATGCAAAATATTTTGATGCTTTAAGGAGAACTTGCTGTCCGTCTGAACTTGATTTTATAAGGTCTCTTAGTCGATGTAAAAAATGGGGAGCACAGGGTGGGAAGAGCAATGTCTTCTTTGCGAAGTCACTGGATGATAGGTTCATCATAAAGCAGGTTACCAAGACAGAGCTAGAATCATTTATCAAATTTGCCCCCGAGTATTTCAAGTATCTGTTGGAGTCGAAAAGTACATCGAGTCCAACATGCTTGGCAAAGATTCTCGGCATCTACCAGGTATACGTCATGTTGAGCCTTTTCATCTTTTGTTTCTTTCAGGTTTTCTTAGATGTCAACTGTCTGAAAAATTATTGTCAATGTAATTACTTATTTGTACCTCTCTCAAAGTGTTGTGTTAGCAAAAAATACCAGATAGTTGTTACACTTGGTCTTCATTCTGGTTTAGTTTTGACTGATTCAAGTTGCTATTCTATTTTGAGCTATGGTTCTCAGTCTGGAGCTTCTTTTGGCTGTTCCTTATTTTTTTTTAATTTGATGAATTTCATGTTTCTTCTTTGGTACAAACAATCTGGAATTCCTTTTATTGGTTTACCAGTTCTTAGATCCTAGAACTAAATAATAACCATGATCAAGAATAATTACCATTTTATTTACTAGTTTTTCTGATATGCTTTTTGGATATTTGATGCAGGTTGCAGTTAAAAATCTGAAGGGTGGAAAAGAGTCCAGGATGGATGTACTAGTTATGGAGAATCTTTTATTTGGACGGTCTGTGAAATGGTTGTATGACCTCAAAGGATCTTCAAGGTCACGGTATAATGCGGATATAAGTGGTAACAATAAGGTACTTCTTGATCAAAATTTGATTGAGGCAATGCGTACCTCTCCAATTTTTGTTGGAAACAAAGCAAAGAGACTCCTGGAAAGAGCTGTATGGAATGACACTGCATTTCTTGCGGTGAGTAGATAATTTCAGTTAATTATGTTTCTTACCTATAAATATTGGCTATCACATAACTTATTTAAGAAAATTTTCCTTGATCATTTGGGTTATTTAAAAGAGTTATTCTCCTTTGGAAGAAAAGATGAGAATCCATCCTATTTCCACAACTAAACATGAATAAGAATATTTACTTGGGTAGGGTTGAGCAGAGAGAAAAGGAGAAAAAGACTAAAATTAACACTGCATCCTCCATAGATTCCCCTTGGAGCAATTTCACCAGTTTATCAAGTTTTATACTTGCCAGATCTGCACAAAATTGATAGGTGTCTGGACATTGGATGGGGTGCTTGTGTTGCCACTCGTGTTGGAAAACTGCATTCCTTTATTTCAATATTACCAAGGAATAGCAGTATTTGTAGTGTCACAATTTTCTCTCTACCCTCACCAATGAGTCTACCAAGAGTCCTAGACTATATTGTCTTACATTTTCCTCTAAAACCAAAAGAAATTAATCTTCGGCTACTTTTTCCACTGTTCTTCAAATGTGAGGATATGCTGTAAGTCCTGCAAAACAAGGTTTCAAATGTTGATTGGACTGGTACGTTCTGGTTGGAAACTGGTTGGACCAGTATGAACTAATCAGTATACTCTGGTCCAACCAAGGATGGTGTTTATGTCCATGACATTTAAAAGAAGTCTACTTTTCAAAATTGGGTTGACATGAATAATGCTTTCACCATAGGTTTTATCTCCTTACATTTAATAGAAGCTTTTAGCTTGTTATGCCGTAAGTAACAGACTTTACATTCTGTTTTTTATGTTAGCATTCACCCAGTATTTGTAGTTTGTTTTTTGACTAGATAAACTTTAAACCAGTACAAGATCCTCATGGTGTCTGCGAACTGAATTTTTCTCATTATTACAATAAAATACAGAATTACTGCAAATTATTGTTTTCTTGGTTTAAGAAATATATTTAAGGGTATATGTAGATTTGGTTCAACAAGTATTGTAACTAGGCTTGAATTGTGTTTCTGGCAAGCCGACTTTTATCTCAGCCAATCCAGTGAATCTTTTGCATTCAGATTCATTAAAAAAATCTATGATGTTGGAAGATATGCCCCCGTTCTTGTTTGTAAGCTTACTATCAACATCATTAAATTCACATGTATCAACCATAGGTTTGCAGCACATTGTAACCATGACCTCCCATGAACGGTCAATCAGCTGTTGTGCTCTGTTGCACAATCATACAAGACAAGTCTGTACTTTATTTTGCCATGGAATAATTGTGTCTTTCCGTTTCCACTTTGGATCACAACAATAGCTTGCCCATGTTCAAAGTTGATGAAACTAGCAAGTGACATCAGACAGCCAAGTGTTCGTTTCTTAGCAACTCAACAAGCTTTCCTTATCAAAGGCTTAAACATTCACATCTTTTAACTTCTTTTACTGCTGATGTTGTTGCAGTCCATTGATGTGATGGATTACTCTTTACTTGTGGGGGTGGATGAGAACAAGCGAGAGCTGGTTGTCGGGATCATTGATTTTATGAGACAGTATACTTGGGACAAGCACCTGGAGACATGGGTAAAAGCTTCTGGAATTTTCGGAGGGCCAAAAGATGCATCTCCTACTGTGATTTCACCCGATCAATACAAGAAACGTTTCCGAAAAGCAATGTCAGCATATTTCCTTGTGGTTCCAGATCAGTGATCACTTCCTGCCATCATCCCTAGCAACTCGCGGACCGACCTTGGCCAAGATAATCTGCTAGGTGCCTCGCTAAATTCGCCACAGGAAGTTCCTGCAAATTTTATGGTGTGTAATGGTTGATTGCCCGCATTTTAGGGTTCCATCAATCATCTCCTTTTTATCTCTTGTAGTATTTCTAGATGACAATCTGATTTGTTGGTTTTTTTGGCCACTTGACATTTATTTGTAATAGATGTGAAACAAAGTCTTATATGCCAAAAACTTTGGTTGTATGAAGTGTCGTTACCTCGTACCAACATGTACATTATGTATACCACAACATAATTTGTACTTTATGTATGCCTCTTATGTCTCGCACCCTATACTTCCTCATGAGATCATCTTCAAACTTCATCATATGACGTCCGTTTTCAAGCATCAGTGATGTTCTGCTGTAAAGATCGTGCAGGTGCATTTTGCATACCTTGCAACCATCCCAATTCGGATGATTACAAGTCCATAACCGGAAACTTGGGATCAGTTCCTTATCAAGAAACTATATGGCTCCATTATTAATGTTCTTGGAATTGTTCCCCTTCATCAACACACCAAACCCATGCACTCTTCGTGGAAATTTCTCCCCATCATACCGACGACGACGTTCCGAATTCCGATCTCCCTCGATCATAAATAGACACTCGACCTTTCATGGCATTTGCAGGTTTGCAGGCGTTCGTCGACCTCCTGAAGCCCTAGAGAAAGTCCACAGAATGGAACAAGAGTCCTCCACCCAAGTAAGGCATCTGGTGGATGACTTCTACTTCTATGCGCTCTCCGACACAGACCAAGAGCTCTTCCCCATCTCCGACGAGAAGTACGCCGACGGGCTCCAGCTCCAGGAAGTGCTCATGTCTGCGGTGGTTGCTTCTTGTTCCGTTCGTATCAGATCGCCGGCAGTGAGAACCATAAAGGAGAGGGGCGAGTCCTCTTCGAGCGCCCCAGTGCTCTGCAAGATCTGCATGGACACAGCACCAGCAGCCGAGATGTTCCGGAGCAGCAACTGCTCCCACTCCTTCTGCCGCGACTGCTTGAGCCGGTACATCGGCGCGAAGGTCCAGGAGAACATACTGATGGTGAAGTGTCCGGAGATCGAGTGCAAGGGGGTCCTGCGGCCGGAGCTGTGCCAGGATATCGTCCCGGCGGACGTGTTCTCGCGGTGGGAGACGGCGCTCTGCGAGTCCATGGTCCTCGCGTCACAGAGGTTCTACTGCCCGTTCAAGGATTGCTCGGCGCTTATGATTGACGATGGGCAGGAGACGGTGATGCAGGCGGAGTGCCCGAGCTGCCAGAGGCTGTTCTGCGCGCAGTGCAAGGTGGGGTGGCATTCGGGGCTGAGCTGCGAGGAGTTCAAGATGTTGGGAACCGATGAGAGGGGGAGAGAGGATCTTATGTTGATGAAGATCGCCAAGGACAAGAGGTGGAAGAGGTGCCCAAGGTGCAAGTTCTTCGTGGAGAAGACTCAGGGCTGCATGCATATTAGGTGCAGGTAACGTATCGTTCTTCATGTTTTGACAATATATATAATTAATGTCGAATAAGGAGAAAACTTTGGCTCTCGTTGAATTCCAGGTGTGGCTTTGAGTTCTGCTATGGATGTGGATCAAAATATGTGATGGCTCATGCTTGCAGCAGTGCTTAACCTGATTGGTACTGAAGGATGAAATCTTTTTGGGTCTGAAGAATAAAAAGAGTTTTTCTTTTGCAGACCAAATTTCCTGCTCATGCAACTTTTTGTACTCAGGTGTTGATCCAACTTTGGCTGCAACCTTTAGAACGCACATCAAAATTAGTCGTTGGAAATTAATCTGTGTCTTAATTTTGTGTTTCCCATACTACCGAGTTGCAAGCTTGGAGAATCTGTCATCAATTGTTTAAGATGATGACCTTCACCTGTTTCCTTTTTGTTTCTGCCAAACATATGGTGGGATTCTTTCCCGGGCGGCGATCTGTAATGACAGTGTGCCTTTTGATTTATGTTGCTTTTGCTGACAGATTGCTGGAAGAATCAAGACCCACTACTGTCCAACAACAATACTTAGTAGAGGCCTTTTATCCATTGGAAATCTAAAGCTTTCCTCCTCGTCTATAATACTCTTTTCTGTGATGTCATCAGATCTCTGATGATTTTGACTCTGCAACTAGTGCGGCAAATGGCGTTCCCAGTGGGTGGGGCAATGCCGACTGCCGACTCGAGTTCTGTGATGGACGAATGAGCATGTCCCTCTTCCCTATCATCAATGGTTCTATTAGACTACTTTTTTTTATTCTTCGTCATGCTCTATACATCTTCAACTCAATTCTTTCTCCTGACTGAAAATAATTATAAACATAAACATTTTAATAATATTACTGTTATATAAAAAATTTAATATCAGAATCAAAATCAAATAACGATATATCTAAATCAGGATTACGTATCTTTTGATATCATTTATTAATCTATAAATGCATCTTCATAAGACTAGTTTTTTTCTCTTTTATTCTTCTTCTAAGTGATGAAATAGGAGCTCATAAAGATTGAGAATAAATCTCATATGTGTAGTCCATAGGAGATTTGTCTATTTATAGATAAGAGTAGAAGTATAAAAGTAGATTTGTCTATTTGTCTATTTATCTTCTAAAAAAATTTATCATAAGTGGACTTCCTTTCTAACAAACAATTGTAATCAGAATTCAATCAGATTTATAATATATCTTACTTAATTAAATATATCATATAATCTAATATTATCCCATTTGGCCTATTAATTAATAAAATATAAAAAATTAAATTAAAATAAATTAAAAAATTTTAAATGATTTTATATAATTAGATTCTAAATTTTTTTAAGGTATTTTATACATGATCATGAATTTTTAAAATAAATTAATAAATCTAATAAATATAATAATACTATATTTAGTTCAACTACCAATATGAGTCATAATGATTTTATGTCATCAATGTCATTCTTATTTTTATGTACCATAACATTATTAGTCTTTCCTAATGTAATCTATAATAACTCCTATAATTTATCTTATCAAGAGAATATTATTATCATATTCAATTATAATATATATAAATAAAATAAAATAAATAAAATATTTGAAATAAATAATTTTAGTTAAATGTATAATTTTTTAATAATAATATCATTTTAAACATGCATCATCATATTTTTTATGACTTAGCCACAAGATCCAAAATATATTCTTTAAAATGTAAAGCTATAGAAAATGAATTAAAAATCATTAAAGTGGTGTTATTTTATTTTGATAAGTTTAGAACCGTTAAAGTACTTATCGTTCTTAAAGAAAAAAATTACTGTGATGTTATTATGAAATATCTTTAGTGGTCTAATAATTGAGTCAACAACATCAAGTTTTGAGATAAAATTTCATAGCTATAAAGCTTGATTTGTTACCTTAAAGTATGTCACAAATTCAACTTCTATTGTTAATGATATATTAATCTATTGTTTTATAATTTTTCAAGAAATTGGATCTCTAACTAACATTAATATAAATCCTAAAGTGGACTTCCTACTATTGCGATAATTTACAAAATCAACATATCAATATCATGTCACTTCAAGCATATCATGTATATGAGCATATAGTCTTTCATCTCCTATAGATATATCATTACTTTCTTTATAACTTTCTAAAATTTCGTTCCTAGGTTACTCTTGTATCTATCTAGTATTCTAATTACAAAATTGATATATAGTCTTATATAGGTTTAAACATATAATAGATTTTTAATATAAAGAATATTATTTATTTGATTCATTTCTAAGTTATTGATAGGACATTAGCTTTAATTGAATTTTTTTACTCTAGTAATAAATATATCACTAGTTGAGTAAAACTATATACTAATCTTTAAGATTTATTCATGAATATCTCAATGCAAATAACATATGCTACCTCATTTACATCAATCATCTTAAAATTTTTAGTGAGAAATATTTTAGTTTCATATAAGAAACAAATATCACTATTGACAAATAAAATATTATATACATATAAAACTAATATAATAAACTTGCTCCCACCACATTCATAACATAATTTTTCTTAAATATGAAAGAAGTAATATCATTATGAAACTTTATATATTATTGTTTGAAAACTTATTTAAAGTCATAAATAGATTTTTTAAGTTTATAAACCTAACTTTATTTTTCCTTCTCTATAAATCCTTCATGTTATTTCATGTAATTTTTTTCATCTAAATCCTCATTTAGAGATACCATTTTCATATTCATTTGATATAACTTAAAATCATAATGAATTTCTAATGTGATGAAGATCCTCAATATGTCTTTTATAAAAACTAAAGAAAAAGTCTCGTTATGATCTTTCTAAGAAAATCTTTGAACACACGTTTGACTTTATATCATTCGATATTATCCTTTAAGTCATATTTTATGTTAAAGACCTATTTACAATTATTTTTTTTAATAATTATTGGGTAATCCAATGAGTTCCTAAATATCATTCTAGTTTATTAATTTGAACTCTTCCTTCGTTATATCATACCATCTTTTTGAATTGTTGATTTCCAACTTCTGAAAATGATAAAGGATCCTTTTTATTTATATATTATAATTTAATTCTTATAGATATATCAAATAATTATTAATAATGATGTCTCCTTTCTCTTTTAGATCTTTTCAAAACTATTAGAGTATATCCTTATACTATATTATGTGAGAGTTCACTAATATTATTTTACTATTTATCCTCATTAATTCATTCAATGATTTGAGGAATAACAATCTCTCGATTGAAAAATAATAAAGGAGCATCAACTTGTATCTCCTTTATATTAATCTTTCAAAATTTTCACTCATACTAATTTTACTATTTTTAAGAATCTTATCTTATCAAATTCTATTATTCTTATATTATAATTAAGTTAATAAAATATATATCTCTTGAATTTTTTTAGATAACTTATAAAATATCAAAAAATACTTCTTGGATAACCTCATTTATGTACACCTTAAGAGTATTAATAGCATGCGACTTTCAATAAATTAAAAATATATAATACAAATCATCTATAAATATGATAAAATATCTTTTTTCAATGAAATAGGAAATATGAAATGGTCTAGAGATATCAATATGAATAATATCAAGGAGTTTATTATATCTTATGGTATTATTGTTTGTATGCTTAGTTTGCTTTCCCTTAATGTAATTTATGCAAATATC
Source organism: Musa acuminata AAA Group (assembly GCF_036884655.1). Taxonomy (NCBI): domain Eukaryota; kingdom Viridiplantae; phylum Streptophyta; class Magnoliopsida; order Zingiberales; family Musaceae; genus Musa; species Musa acuminata. Next base: position 9,500,516 of record NC_088335.1, read on the forward strand.
AAAATAAAAAAGTTTAAACTTTTTAAAATATTATTTTTCACTAATCATTTAATTCTTTTCTTGGAATATACCCCAAATATCTATACTATAGTATAGAATATTTCTCATTATTCAAATTATGTTTTAATCCAACATTTGATTATACAGTAATCAATATTTTTCTAAGCTTAAAATTCAAATTAATTATGTATAAACCATGATATAAAATTTTGGAACCAACTATTACTAAATCATAAAAATACTAGGTTTACCATTAAAAAAAATACTAACTCATTAATTTTAGATAAGAAAACTAAATTTCTATAAATAGTAAGAATATAACATATGTTTGTAAGATCCATTAGATGTCTAGTTCGTAGACCTGGGTAACAAGTTCCCACTATTATCACTATTATTTTAAGATGATTCCCCGTAACGATGAATCTTTTATGTTTTCTTAGTTTTCGATTTGTAAAAAGTTCTTGCATATTATTGGTAATATGAGTTAAAGTAACATAATTAATCATTCAATTATTAGAAAGAATTTTTGGAATGTTTGATTTGAAACATATGAAGGTTAAGTTTATATTTCTTTTCTAATGAAGTTTTACACTTAAGATAGTCCTTTTATATATATATATATATATATATATATATATATATATATATCCTTTTTTTCCATAAAAAATATTTTATTGTGAATGCTTTGTTTTCGTTAGCTTATTTAGTATTTTCAGACTCGATAAATTTATGTGGATAGGCTTCAACTTTTTGTTTCTTGTTATTAGCTCTTTCAATAGTTTCCAAAATATTAAGAGATCTTTTATGTCTTAAACTTAATTCTTCCAAAAAATATATATACTAATAAGCTCATTTAAATCTAATTTATTTTTATTTGTATTATAGTAAATTTTGAATATACCAAACTAAGGAGGAAGATAACTAAGGACAAATTACATAAGAAAATATTCATCTACATTCATGCCTAATGCTTTAAGCTTAGCAGCTTTATCAATCATATTGATGATGTGATTCTGAATCTCTCTAGTGTTATCATATTGAGCTATAGTTAGTTTTTTCATTTGTAAGATAATAGCTTATCAGTATATTTAAATCTATCTTTAATAGTCTTTAAATATTTTTATATGCTAATTATATGTGGTAATGAAATTTTGATGTTATTTATAATTTTCATTCCTATAGACATTAGATTAAGCATATTAGATCTTTTTCAAGTATTTATTTCATTAATTTATTCCATAGTGCTTTCATCAATCGAGTATATAAGTCTTTCAATAAGTAATACTAAGTCAATATCTAATACACCTAGTGTGAACTGTATATATTATAATTATTCTAAATAATTTGAATTAGAGAATACAGTAATACTATAAAATATAATATAATATTAAATATTTTAAAATTTTAAAATATGATAAACTATTGATATCTTTCATATTTCACCTTTGAGTGAAATATTGGCATATTTAATGTTCACTCAAAATTTTTTATGAATGACTAATATCATCCTTATGAAATAATATTGTCATCTTTGAGTATATAATCATAGACTATGAGGATATCGAAAATAGTACTATCATATCTCATCATATAATTATTCAAAGTAATTCTCTTTTAGGATTATCTAAATCTCTTAATTATATATGTCATTATAAATATCATTCAGGATTAATTTTTAAATATAATTTTATATGTTATTAGTCTATATTACTTTGATGACTAATCAATATAATAATATAAAATATAATTTAAAATATTTTATAAATAATAAAATATTTATTATAATTTATATTGTATAAATCTACCATCGTATGTTACTTTGGTAGCTACAAATCAAATAAATCATATCTATTTATAGACGAGAGTACAAGATAAAAAAGTAGAAGAGTTACTCTCATCAAAGCTATCTCCTAAAGAATTTATCATAAATAATTTTTTTTCTATCAGTCGATAATTGTTAAATTTATAATATATCTTATCTAATTAAATAAAATTATATAAATTAATAATAATATCTTTAAAAATGATCTAGAGCTGTCATGGTCGATACACAAGATCTCAGTGTTCAAAACTAGGGTTTTCTCATCCTCCACTAGATTAAAGTGCATCCACCAAAGGTTACAGTCTAAACCACAGGTTGTGTTGTGTGTTAGTGCACATAAGCATCTGGAATTCAACCTAACCTGGGTTTTCTTGTCTTCATGGGCAATATTAAACCAAAAAGATCGTGTAGGCCACACGGTCCACACCCCTTTGTCATGGTGACGATGACATCCAAGGTTGAATGCACTGAACCTGAGCAAAAGTATTCTGGCCAGATGACCACATTGTCATCTTCCCACAGGGGAAGCTATACGAGAACTGCCACCACCACCTTTCTCACTGGGAAATGTTCTGTCAGAGCTTAAGTTGGACCCCATCAAACATGTGGTGGATAGGGTTTGTAGCTTGGTGCACACCAGAATCCAAAATTATCTCATGTCTCTGTGTATGCTGATGCGAGCAATGGTGGAGGGTCCGTCTTCCTATCTTAAGGTGGGAGGTTGGGCCAAGTTGGTACTGCAAAGTTTGCTTGTGTTGCCAAGGGTTAGGTAGTGAAGGCTCATGCTTCCATGCTCAGGTTCATCTCCTTTGGCTGCTTGTGTGAGCTATCAACAGGCAACAATAGATCAGCAACTTTGGAGGATGTGGTGATGGAAACAATCAACCAGCAAGTCCAGGTGAAAATAATACATGCAGTTGTGAAATGAAGCAGGCCTTCTTGTCTTCAAGCTTTGCTGCATTTGTGCTTTGTGCTCCTCAGAGAAGAGTGAAAGCAGTTCATTGCAAACCCACCATAATTCACAAAGAAAGAATAAAAAGGATAAGAAAAAATGCAACTAATGATCCATATGAGAATGGAATAGAAGTGTATTTTGGTTGTGAGACCCCACTGGAAACAGTACCATTCCATAAATCTTTAGCCCACTTGCTCATTTAATTTGAGTACGGGAGCAAATCAATCATCATCATCATCGTCGTCGTCTTCTTCTGTGAAAGGTTGGTGCACTTCCAATAATAATCGATAGTCATTGCTGCAGTTACAGTTCACAGAGGGACCCAACCCAATTCTGGCTTTTGTGCCCACCACACTGTGGCACCTCTCTCTCTCTCTCTCTCTCTCACACACACACACACACACACACACACAGAAAACCCCCTACTACCTATCAGCTTCTCATATGCTTTTGTAGAAGAAGAAGAAGAAGGGTCGGTAATGGCGTTTATTGCTGCCTGCAAGTTGGTGATATCAAAGAAAGCGAGCACCGTCCAAGTTGCAAGTATATCTAAACCTCGGTCTCATAGAATAACAACTGCGGGGGATAGACGTCGATGGAAGGGATCAATTCTTAAACGCGTAAAAGCAACCACACGGTTCTTTCAAGCAGGTGGAAGAAGAATTCATGAAGACGAACAAATTGGAAACGACAAAGTGCAGGACGCTCACGAGGGTGTAGATTTCGTGGCATTACGAGGCTCACAGACTGGTGCTTCATCTTGAGTGCTGCTTGCGTCATTCGCTTCTTAACGTTGTTGAGGGAGGAACATTAGCGTGCGCTGTTTACTCTCTTCCCTGCACATTGCTTTGAAATGTGTGCCGAAGTTCTTATATATATATATATATATATATATATATATTATTTGTCTTAATAGGAATTTTTAATCCCACCAACTCATTTGCTCACTATAATTTCTATTTATTCATTTAATTTCTATTTTCACTTTTTTTTTTGCGGAAATTCCAACTAATTTAACAGAATATAAAGTCCCCAACTTTTCTCCTCTCTCTCTCTCTCTCTTGTTCTTGAAAGGAAGCTCTTTTGGAAGAGAAGCTGAGCGGGGTTTGAGGATCGAGGATGTGCGGAGGAGCGATCATCTCCGACTTCATTCCGGCGACAAGGTCGGCGCGGCGGGTCACCGCCGACTACTTGTGGCCGGATCTGAGGACGGGCGGAGCCAATGGGGCGACGAAGAAGCAGAAGAAGAGCGGCCACCGCCGGGCTGTGGAGGAGGTCGAGGATGACTTCGAGACCGACTTCTTGGAGTTCGAGTACGAGGCGCTGGAGTCGGAAGTGGAGGACGAGGTGGAGATCGTGGAGAAGCCCTTCGCTTTCGCCTGCAAAGGTGAAAAAATATGGGTTTTGACAGTTAGTTGTTACTTCATTGCGCGTTCTAATCCTTCTCCGTGTATGAACTATGTTATGATACTTCCACCAAATTCTATTTTCTCAGCTATTTCTTGGTACTTTGGCTCGTCACACGTCATCAGAAAGCGAAATCTTTCGTGCATCCCAATCATTTTCCTCTAGCATATTACACAGTGCCTTTTTTTCAAGTTAGGTATGAGAAATATTTACAAGATTTTAGTATATACTCTGTTTTCTGGATTGTTCCCCGATGGCCAAGATCGGATTTTTCATCCTCTTTTTTTGGTTAATTTGGCAAATAATAGCTTGAAGGTGTAATATTTTTCCAACAGAATCCTTCTACTCCGATTCCTCTTTCCTTCCCGTTTACCGGAAGACAAAATTGTTCTTTAATGATTCCTTTTTTTCCTTCGATTACTGAAATATATGTATTTATGTATGTTGGGGATTCTTTTCCAGTATAGTGGATTGTGTTCGTCTCGTTTTTCTAGTGATGGAGGCTTTGGTTTTGCTATATGTAGCATCTTCATCTTTGTTTTGTTTCATGGAGATTGCTTTCCCCCCTTTGATTAGCTTTTCATTTCTTTGTTTGAGTTTTTCGTTTGGTTATTTTTATGGTTTTAGAGTGACAGCAATCATTCTCGATGTAGGTTTAGAATCATAAGATCCAAAGTTTATTTTGCTATTCTCCTAAAAAAAAGTGTTTTTATAGGATTTTTTAATTAACAGCATTTATTCTTGAATATAGATTTAGGGTCATAAGATGCAAAGTTCATTTTATTTAATTTGTTATTTTTTTATTTATATGCTGTTGGTCGATGCTCGTATGCAGACTTTTGGTTGCTTTGAAGACCTTAGGCTGCTGCCCTTCAATTGGTGGCACTGAGTTATCTATTAAGACCATCCATATATTATTGGTCATGCAATATCAGAATTTATGCATGATGTAAATTATAGAAGGATTGGTAACTATTGGGGTTACCTTAAATCAATAGCTGGTATTAAATCTATGAAATTAGAGTCTGGCTTTCCTTTGTTTTGAAATCACTTGAATGGAATCTGTGTGACTACAAGATATCAGCAGATACATGCATCATGGATGTTGATCGATTGAAGAAGTTTTGATGTGTTACAATGAGAACTTGCCTGCCAACGTTCTAGGTTTTATGGTCCTTAAACCTTCTTTGTTGAGAGCACAACTTTCTGAATCCTTAATTATCTAATAATCTTCTCAATTCAAACTGGATTGATGTTTCAGACCATTTAGATAGTTGTTTTATCTCTTAAATCCCATATTCTTCACTGGATAATGAGGAAAAGAAGCATCCTCTAGGAGTTACAAATGTTAGTTACTAATAACTGCTGCATACTCTTGGCTTAATCACAGACACAGATCTGCTCCAGAATCAGTTAATGGTGACATTTCCTTTTGTGCTTTTAGCTCTCCTGAATTAGTAGCTCTACTGTGAATTTTGATGTTCTTCAGTAAATTTTGAGAAGGTATTACACAATCATCACATGGGAAAGTCCTCTTTAAGCATTTTTCCTGAACTTTGTATAATTTGTTGCTTTCTGTTCTATTACTGCAGCAGATGGACCAGTTGCTCTGAAACCTGTGAAATTCAATGGATCTGCAGCTAGGTCTGCTAAAAAAGAGAGAAAAAATCAATACAGGGGAATCCGTCAGCGTCCTTGGGGGAAATGGGCAGCTGAAATTAGAGATCCTCGCAAGGGGGTTCGTGTCTGGCTTGGAACCTTCAACACTGCCGAAGAAGCTGCACGAGCATATGATGCAGAGGCCCGTAGGATCCGTGGTAAGAAAGCCAAGGTGAATTTCCCTGATGAAGCACCACCGAGTGTTCAAGAGTGCCCACTCAAATCAAGTGCACCAAAAGCACCCAAGCCAAACCCACAAGAGATGCTCAATGTCAACCCATATGGGGGTATGGATGACCCAGATTTAGATTTCTGTTCTGTTTTCGACTATATTGATGACAAGGAACCCGTCAAGCAATCCATGAACATGGACTCCTCTGGGATGAATCTATCTCCACCCATCGAGGGACCTGCAATTAATTTATACTCTGACCAGGGAAGCAACACTTTTGATTGTTCTGGATATGGCTGGGAAAGTGAGGTTAAAACCCCCAGTATCACTTCATTTCTTGCTCCAACCATGAATGAAGCTGAAGGAACACCATACCTGGAACAGGGTGGTCCACTGAAGAAACTGAAAAATAATTCTGGAGAAGTTGTGGCTGCCAAGAACTCTGTGGCCAAACTGTCGGAGGAGCTATCTGCTTTTGAATCATACATGAAATTTCTGCAAGTACCATATCTTGAAGGGGGCTCAGATGGAACTATTGAGAGCCTTCTCGTTAGTGATGTGCCTCAGGATGTGAGTGAAGTGGATCTCTGGAGCTTTGATGACCTGCCACCAGTGGCGGTCGGCAGTTACTGAGAACATTGATATTCTGCCAAATAATGCTCTGTAAATAAGATGCGACCGTAAGTTTGTCACACATTGCTGCATAATGTTCTATTCTATCCTTTTCGTACGTCTTGATTTTCTATTCTTGAAAGGATCTCTCTCTCTCTTCTTTTTTCCCTTTTTCAGGAATCCATGCTGATGGAGATATGGAGAACAAGACGTATGAGCTATGATCATAGGTTGGAACGTTGGTTTATGCTATTATGTTAGATCTTATGTATCGTGTTTATGCTTGCCTTGTGTGTTTTCTTGTTGAGTGCCAAACTTGGACCTTCTTAGTTAGCTTGTGGTTATGTCGAAAACTTGCTTTCGCTCTATGTTTGGCATTGTTATTATCAGTGATGCATGGACGTGATGTGCTTATGCTTATTTTGCAGTTCTTATCCCCTTGTTGCTGTTATGATAGACTGGATTTTTTCTGATTGTTTCTGATGGTATAATTCATTTGGTGGAAATCTATCTCTGTTAGGATCACAAGCATTTCCCAAATCAACTGTTAATCCAAAATATGAATCTGTTTAGATTGGGATCATTTCATTTTACTAAAATATTGTGGTCCACCATCAAGATATCATAGATTTCCGAGTGGATTGTTTCTTCAATTTTTGGTACAAAGCTTTTGATAAAATGAGAGAATTAAGAATGAAATTGTAAAGGTAAAGAGAAAAAGCACATACCAATTAGTATCACATGAAGTCTATTTATACATGGTGAAAGAGAAGATTTCTTTAACTTTGGAGAGAGATTTTCTTATGCAGTTAAGGAAATCTCATCTGCTATGCAGTTGAGAAAATCTCTCTGTTATCATACCCCTGCAAGATCGAGCTCCTGTCAAGGATTATCGATCTTGGACCGATACAATAAAAATAGTTTGCGGGCTAGAGGCTTCGTGAGTGAGTCTGCTATTTGATCAGCCGTATGGACATGAGAGACATGAAGTTGATGTCTGACAACTTGATCTCGCACGAAGTGAAAGTCGATGGTAATGTGCTTCATGCGTGAGTAGAACACTGGATTGACACATAAGTAGGTAGCTCCAACATTGTCATAATATATTGTAAGAGTATGGGTAGAGCTGACTTTGAGTTCCTTACGGAGATTTGTGACCCAATTGAGTTCAGTAGCAACGATAGCAATAGCACGATATTCAGCTTCAGTTGTAGATCGGGCCACTGTCTTTTGCCTCTTAGAAGTCCAACCGATTGGATTAGACCCAAGAAAGACGACATATCTTGACGTGAAGGTTCTGTCATCAAAGTTTCCCGCCCAATCAGCATCAGCAAAGGCATGGTGATGAATTGGAGTGGTTTTGCGAAGAAAGAGACCATGATTAAGGGTCCCTTTAAGATATCGTAAAATTCATTTAACCACAAACCAATGCATAGCAGAAGGCTGGTGCATGTATTGAGATAATTTATTGACTACAAATAAGATATCCGAACGGGTGAGAGCCAAGTACTTGTCGGTATTGAGTTAAGTCCGTGGTAGGGCTGCCATCACATAATTTGAGTGATTCACTAGTAGAGAGAGGAGTAGCAACTTCTTTCGCATCCTGCATATTTGTATTTGATAATAAGTCTTAAATATACTTTCTCTATGAAAGGAGGAGATATGAAGATGTAAATGTTGCTTCCATTTCCAAAAAGTAGCTCAACGGTCCTAAATCTTTGAGGGAGAATCGATCAGCCAATTGCTTTAAAAATGTCTGAATCTCCAAGGGATCATTGTCTGTAACAATAATATCATCTACATATACTATAAGATATATTGTATTTCCATTTTGTTGCCGTAGGAATAAAGAGGTATCAGACTTAGAGTTGATGAAGCCCGTTGATATCAGAAACGATCCAAGTTCAGTATACCAAGCTATTGGAGCTTGACGAAGTCCATAAATGGATTTTTATAATTTGCAGACATGTCTCGGATACTGGTGATGAACAAAGCTAAGGGGTTACTGCATAAAGACATCTTAAGTTAGAGTCCCCTATAAAAAGGCATTGTTAACGTCCAATTGTCGTAAGTGTCAGCCTCTATAGATGACCAAACTTAGAATAAGTCGAATTGTTGTGGGTTTAACTATATGACTAAAAGTCTCTGTGAAGTCAACTCCAAGTTGTTGATGAAACCCTTTGACTACGATTCGTGCTTTATATCAAGCAACGGACTCGTCGGGGTTCCGCTTAATTCAGAAGACTCATTTACACCCGATGATGTTTTGTGTAGGATGAAAATGTATAAAAGTTCATGTGGAGTTATGGAATAGAGCATCATATTCTTCACACATGACTTTACGCCAATGAGAAGATTTTTGGGCTTAATTGTGGTGGGTTCATTGGTCTCGGGAGAGGATTTGGTGATAGCATGCAGGTCGAGAACGTAACGTGGTTTAAAAATACCACTTTTTGAGCGTATTGTCATTGGATGCCTAGGAACTAGAAGTCGTGTTATTGGTATGGGTGGTGGAGAGGCATCGACAGGGGTCGGGATAGGCTGAGATATATCAGTGGCACTAGATAAAGAAGGTTATAGTATTTTGAAGGATATTACTTCAGTAGTAGGGAAGGCTTGTGAAAAAGGAAGATGAGAAGGAATGGAGGGAGTGGGGAGCTGTTGAACTGAGAGAACAAAAGAGTGTGGATCTTGAAGAAAAGGACTGGATGGTGTGGGAAGAGGTTCATTTAAAGGGATCGATGGAAAACTCTAGCGATGTATATTTATTGGAGTGACCTGCATGGGAGAAGACTCATGGTTTTGAAATGGAAAGGCAGACTCCACAAAAACAACATGACGTGAAATAAAGACTTTTTGAGTTTTTGGTTCGTAGCATCGAAAGACATTATGTTCAAGAGAATATCCTATGAAGATGTAAGGTTTAGATCTTGGCGTTATCTTGTGTGGGGCATAGGGACGTAGCCACGGATAACATAAACAACCAAATATTCTGAGTTTTTGAAGGTTTGGGGATTTAGAAAATAATTTTTCAAATGGAGACTGGTATTGGAGAACTGGAGCGAACAGACGATTAATAAGGTAGACGACAGCTTGAAAGGCAGCAGACCAAAAGGTTATTGGCATGAAGGCTTGATGTAGAAGTGTGAGATCAGTTTCTACGATATGTCGATGTTTGCGTTCAGCAGAGCCAATTAGTTGAGGAGTGTGTGGAGGTGACTTAAGGTATTGGATGCCACAGGCAGAGAGATAGGATGTGAGGGCTTGATTTTCACCTCCACCATCAGAGTAGACTGTTTTAATTGTAGACTGAAAGAAGTTTGCAACCAGCTTTTTAAAGTTGGTGAAGATTGTTGAAACTTCTGATTTATGACGAAGAGGGTATATCCATGTATACTTAGTAAAATAGTCTACAAAAATAACATAAAATCTAAATTTATCAAAAGAAGTGACGAGAGCAGGGCCCCAAACATCAGTATAAATAATTTCAAATGGTTTAGAACATGATATGAAGTGTCAAAAGGAAGTCTACGACTTTTATTACTGAGATACGCATTACAATAAGTGAGAATGCTATTATTTGTAAGAGTAGGAAGAGAATAGCGAGAAAGTAATTTATTTTGGATAGAGAGAGAGGGATGACCGAGATTACGATGCCGCACATCAATTGGAGCTGCAGCAGTGGGCTGTTTTTTTTATGGAACTAACGACCATTCATAAACATTGTCCTTATTCTGACCTTGGACCAAGGATGCCCCCGCGCTTAAATCCTTAACAAGAAAAGAGTTAGAAAAGAATTCAATGGAGGTATTATTTTGTTTGCAAAATTGAGAAACGGAAATAAGATTTTGTTTAATGTAAGGTGCACACAAAACATCATCGAGGGTAAAAGTTGTTGTAGGTGAATTCAGCAGTGTGGAACCAGTGTGAGTAATAGGAATTCCTTCACTGTCAACGATGATGATGTCCTCATTTCCACTATAGTTGTTGTAGATTGATAAGTTTTGGAGATCAGATGTGATGTGGTGGGATGCGCTAAAGTCTACGATCCAATTATGATCATTAGTGTTTGGAGTAGTCGTGAGATTTGCTTGAGGCCAATGTGATTGAGCAGGAAGTATGGGTCGAGATCGACAGACCTTTGTAGAGTGACCGACTTTATCACATAGTTGACAAACAACTCTTTGTTGGTTTATGTGTTGAGGGTGCCAGAACTGCCGATGATTGAAGTAGCCACCTTGGTTGTTATGATTGGAATGTTGATGAAGAGGAGAGATGGTTTGGTTGAAGCTCATAGGTTCAGAATACGTCTTGGTCAAACCTTTGTTGATAGTCTTGTTATATGAATTGCCCCTCCTCGTAGATTTGTGATTGACTTGAGCTGTGATGGATAGTCCTGGCAGTTTGTCCTCGCGCTTTAGATGCATCTCAAAGTCAGTCAGCTTGTCGTAGAGTTCTTCGAAGGACACTGGTGAATCATGTGCTCATATTGCTGCTGCCAATTCCTTGTATTCGCCTCCTAGGTCATTGAGGATATGGACTGTAACTTCTTCATCACTAAGGGAATGACCTATCAATGCCAAGTTATCGATGATAATCTTTATATTATGGAGATAATCAGCAACAGTACTTCCCTCTTATTTTATCTTCATGAGACTGGATAGGAGACCAAGCATACGAGTGCGGGAACGATTGGCCAGGGTGGTTTGTAACTTGCACCAAGCTTCGATAGTAATGTCGCATGAAGAAATGAGTGGGGCGACGGATCCAACGACCGAGGCTTGAATTGCTTGAAGGATGAGACGATCCTAGCGTAGCCATAGTTTGTGGTCCGGATTTGGTACTAGACTAGGTGCGCCTGAGATGTTGAGTATCGCAGGTGGACAACGAAGAGAGCCATCGACATAGCCTAGAAGATCATAGACAAATAGAAGATTAGAGAATTAAGCACGCCAGGATGCGTAGTTGTCACCTTTGGATAATTTGAAGGGGATGAGGGTTGCTGCATTAATGAAAATAAGGCTTGTATGTGGGAAAGTACTATGGTTCCCTATGGGAACAATAACTGGAGCATCAGAGGTAGATGATGAGGACATATAGAAGATATGTACCAATATGTGGGAGTAGGTAAAAGTTTGCAGCAACGACAATGATCAAGGAAGTAGAAGTGGTGGTGTAGATCAGTGTCACCTAAGATAGATTGTTGGCAAATGAGGTCTTTGAAGGAGGAGATTAGCTTTGTGCAAGATGCAGATCTTTGTGCAGTAGATCAGTAGTTAGGAATCTGGGTAGTGATGCAGCAAGTGGCATGGAAAGATTCCAAATGCTGCTTGTCGAGGCGAAGGCAGAGCAAGATGCAGTGGCTACCCCGATCACTGATCAGAGTCAGCGGGAGAGAACTGCAAAGGTTGTCCGGTAACAACAGAAAGGGATGGTAGGCCTGCACCCAAACAAGGTCCTCTCCAGGACCAAGACGTGTCCCGATAGGAGCGTGTCCGTAGGAAGATCAAAACGTTGCCACAGGATGCCGCCGGAAAGAGTGAGGACGATGTTGCTTGGGTCGAGGATAGCAGTGGCAGAGGCATTGGTGGTGGTGGTGATAACAGTCAAGTTCTTCCGTGATAACAACCTGAACAACAGCCAAGATCTCCTGTGATAATAACCTCAACAACAGCCAAGATCTCCCCAACTACTTGATGAGATATCATAAATCTATTAAGGAAAATCCTTCTCTGTTGAGGAAAATTCTCCCTTCTAAACATGTATAAATATGGAGTATTGTGTATTATTTCAATCAATACAATCTTCTTCTTTCTATTTTATTTCTATCATGGTATCAGAGCTCTCGCCATAAAGGCCACTTCTCCATCTCAAAGTAGTGCAGCGTTTTCCACGGACGTCCTCCAGGATCATTGCGTCGGCCTCCTTTGAAGCTGAACAAGGGCCACCACGCTACCCTTCCTTTGCCTCTTCCTGTAGAAGTAGAGCCACAACAGCCCTCTTTACCATAGCAGCTGTAGAAGTAGTGATCTGCTCTTCTCCTAAGCTGTTGTCCTCTGCTTCTTCTTTGTCTCGACAAGTAACATCCGGAACCATTTCCAAGTTCCCAACTGCAGAACTGTTACATAGAGATTGTAGCACTGCTGCACAAAGATCTACAGCTTTACACAATATTGATCATTGTCAATATTGATCAACAACCCATAACCCATTTGCCACCATTTGCCACCACAACCCAGTTGCCACCAACACCTCTTCCTCCTTGATCATTGTCTCGCTACAGACTTCTAGTTGCTCCCACATATTGGTACATATCTTCCATATGTCCTCATCATCTATCTCTGATGCTCCCACTGTTCCTATAGGGAACCACAGTACTTTCCCACATACAGGCCTTATCTCCATAAATGCAGCAACCCTCATCCCCTTTAAATTATCCAAAGGTGGCAACTACGCATCCTGGCATGTTCAATTCTCTAATCTACTATTTGGCTATGATCTTCTAGGTTATGTCGATGGCTCTCTTCGTTGTCCACCGGCGATGCTCAACATCCCAAGTGCACCCAGTCTAGTACCAAATCCGAAGTACAAATTATGATTACGCTAGGATCGTCTCATCCTTCAAGCTATTCAAGCCTCGATCGCTGGATCCCTTGCCCCACTCATTTCTTCATGCTGCCGAAGCTTGGTGCAAGTTACAAACTACCCTAGCCAATCGTTCCCGCACTCGTATGCTTAGTCTCCTGTCCAATCTCATGACGATAAAACAAGAGAGAAGTACCGTTGCTGATTATCTACTTAACATAAGGATTATCATCGATAATTTGGCCTTGATAGGTCATTCCCTCAGTGATGAAGAAGTTACTGTCCATATCCTCAACGGCCTAGGAGACGAGTACAAGGAATTGATAGCAGCAATATGCGCACGTAATTCACCGGTGTCATTTGAAGATCTCTATGACAAGTTGACTAACTATGAGATCTATCTTAAGCGTGAGGACAAGTTGTCAGGACCATCCATCATAACTTAAATCAGTCAAAATCTAAGAAGAAGAGCAACCGGTACAACAAATCTATCAACAAAGGTTTGGCCAACACTTGTAGGGCCAGCACTAGTAGGCTCCAAACAAACCTCTCCTCAACATTTCAATTACAACCATCAAGGCAGCTACTTCAATTATCCTCAAACCCTGGCGTCCTGATCACACAAATCAACAAAGAGTTATCTGTCAACTTTGTGACAAAGTTGGTCACTCTGCAAAAGCCTATAGAACTCGACCCAAGAGGAAATCTCTTCTTTTGGGTGATGAAATGCTTCGTTCATGCACCCATGTCTAATGTATTTGACAGCATGCTAACAGAGTATTAAGTCAACTCAATCTACCCTGTTCATGCAAAATGTGAATGAGAAGTAAGCATGCATGCTGAATTAGGAATGAGAAAACACAGTTCGGAGTGATCTAAGAACTAGAAAGACATACTAAACCTTTATGAAGTCCATGATAACTCCTAAGAAAATAACACTGCATGATTTCTTCGACAACTTGTGACTCAAAATGATGAGCGGATGTTGCATTTGTTGCAGCTGCGGTCGGCAGCCATTGGAGATCCACAACGGTAGCAAAAGCCACGGCCACAACTTCAAGTTGAAGACAAAACACGAGGCATTTAGTCAGAGCAGAAGTAGAAGTGTGTATATGTATGTATTTGTCAGAGCAGACTCACCAGCCTCACACGTCTCTAAAAAATAGGTAATAGCATTAGGAAGATAATAATTATCATAAACTAAGATTGGTTGTTTAATCCACATAGCTTAAGTAAATAATTATCATAACCTTCTCCTCGACTCGGGTGGCTACGCACTGGCCGACACAGCTCCTGCAGAACCCATGCGAACAGCTTCTCATGTCGAAGCGCTGCGAGCTCTCCTTGGTTTCATGCAGATGTTGCAGTAGAACTCAGTCGGACTGGAGGCCTGCCCGATTTCTATCATTGACCGGCGAGATTGAGGTGTTAGATTATACGGCCCTTTTATAATTGAATAAGATATATAATAGAATAACTAATTGGGTTCCGTTCAGATATTTTAGTCAATAGACTAAGTCCACTTACGGAATGATTCCTCCGAAGATAACTTTGATGGGAGGAAATCTCCTGAGATCTTATCGTAGACCATCTGCTCTCGCCTATAAAAGGACAGGACCTCTAGGGGTTGGGAGTGCGTTTGCACATTACGTACAAAGACACCTCTCCGAGGGATTTCGATTTCTCCCCAAAACCTTTCTCCTCAAAAATCCATCAATCTTAGTGGGTCCTGTGAAAGGATAGGAAGAGAGGAGAAAGGATCTACTCCTTGCACTTCTTACAGACGGTGACGGTGCCTGCAGCAATCTTTGATCGGTGGCTGCAGCAATCTTGGATCACAGACGGTGTTTAGCAGATCAAACGAGATCTCTGAAGAGATGGCATCAAAAGGTACGCATCGTAATAATTAGATCTATACACTTGATTTCAATCCTGGCATATAAGTTATTTCCACATTTCAGATATAGCATAATTATAGATTTTATGCTTACAATTGATATCAGAGCTTGGTTTTTGAGATCAAATGCATTAGAACTATAAATTTATTTACGATGCATAAAATTACCTTCATTTTCCAAGAATTACTAAGCAGCAATGGTCACCATCGACCTCGCTGCGAATCTGCGACCATGCTAGGTAGCATGCGCATCACAGAACCCGTCCCATACATGGGCATCACAGAACCCGTCCATGTGACGGCCGGCCGCACACGACCAGAACCCGTCCATGCGACGGTCGGCCACACGCAGGTAGACAGCCCAGGTGGCGGCCGTGCGTGAGTAGGCCGTGCACAGGCGACGATCGCGCGCAGGCAGGAACCGCCGCAGCGGCAGCGGCCGCGCGTGAGCAGTAGTAGCCCCGCGGCGGCAACGGTCGCGCGCAAGCTAGAACTACCGTTGGCAACCGCGCACAGGCGGCAGCCCGTAGTCGCGTACATGCAACGGTGGCGAAGATAGATTAGGGTTTTGGCATAATTATGATTTTACCCTCGGGTTTAATTTATGCCAAAATTACAATTCTACCATTCGCATATTTCTAATTTATAACATTTCAAATATTTATGGTTTTATCAAAATTGAGAAATTTAGTTTATATTCTCAATTATAAATTGATAAATATGATTTATTATAATTATGATTAATTTTAATCATAATTATATTTTTGATTATTTGATTGGATTTAATTTTTGATTTAAAAAAACTATAAATTATGATTTACTTTATAGTTTTCTCATATGAATTATTGATTATACATGTGGTAAATAAAATTAAAATCTAATTATTGCTTTTAGAATTTTATTTACTTATTCACATGTATATATATGAAATTGTGAAATAATGTATACCTTTCACATGAATGCATGATTTATATAAATTATTAATTGTAAGTATAAAATCTATAATTATGCTATATCTGAAATGCTGAAATGCGGAAATAACTTATATGCTAGGATTGAAATCAAAGTGTATAGATCTAATTATTACGATGCGTATCTTTTGATGCCATCTCATTAGAGATCTCGTACCGTCTTTGATCCAAGATTGCTGCAGCCACCGATCCACCGATCCAAGAGTGCCACCGTCTGTAGAAGTGCAAGGAGTAGATCCTTTCTCCTCTCTTCCTATACTTTCACAGGACCCACTGAGATTGATGGAATTTTGGGGAGAAAGGGTTTTGGGGGAGAAACTGAAATCTCTCGGAGAGGTGCGTCTGTACGTAATGTGCTAACACTCTCCCAACCCTAAAGGTCCTATCCATTTTATAGGCGAGAGCAAAGGGTCTACGATGAGATCTCAGGAGATTTCCTCCCATCAAGGTTTTCTCCCGAGGAATCGTTCCGTAAGTGGACTTAGTATATTGGCTAAAATATCTGAACGAAACCCAATTAGTTATTATATTATATATTTTATTTAATTATAAAAGGGTCACATAATCTAACATTCTCCCAGGCGACTTTGGCAACTACTAGTCAGATAAAACTTAGAAAAATGAATTACAAATAATATTCATCAATTTCTTTAATTTTTGCTAAGCAATTCAATAATAAAATAACCATAATAATTATTGAATATTAATGCTAAGCAGTTCAATGATAAATAACAATAATAATTATTGAACATTAATGCTAAGCAATTCAATAATAAATAATAATAATAATTATTGAACATTAATGCTAAGCAATTTAATAATAAATAATAATAATAATTATTAAACATTAATGCTAAGCAATTTAATAATAAATAACAATAATAATTATTGAACATTAATGCTAAGCAGTTTAATAATAAATAACAATAATAATTATTGAACATTAATCAGTAAGAAAACTCATATGATAACCATGATAATATATAAATATTATTTCACAATTTCATATATATACATATGAATAAATAAATAAAGTCTAAAAATAATAATTGGATTTTAATTTTATATATCACATGTAAAATTAATAATTTATATAAATTATGCATTCATGTGAAAGGTATACATTATTTCACAATTTCATATATATACATGTGAATAAATAAATAAAAATCCAAAAATAATAATTAGATTTTAATTTTATTTATCACATGTAAAATCAATAATTCATATGAGAAAACTATAAAGTAAACCATAATGTATAATTTTTTTAAATCAAAAATTAAATCCAATCAAATAATCAAAAATATAATTATGATTAAAATTAATCATAATTATAATAAATCATATTTATCCATTTATAATTGAGAATATGAATTAAATTTCTCAATTTTGATAAAACCATAAATATTTGAAATGTTATAAATCAGAAATATGCAAATGGCAGAACTGTAATTTTGACATAAATTAAACCCGAGGGTAAAATCGTAAATATGTTGACAGAACATAACCTGAAATTACAAAGTTTGCAAAGGGTAAAACTGTAATTTTTGTAAAACCCTAGCCTCGAGGACAAAACCGTAATTATGTCAAAAACCCTAATCTACCTTCGCCGCCGCCGCCTGCCCGAGCGGCGCTACCGCTGCTGCCTGCAGCGCGGCCGCCTGTGCACGGCTGCGGGCTGTCGCCTGTGCGCCACTGCTAGCTGTCGCCTGTGCGTGGCTGCCAGCGGCAGTTCTAGCCTGCGCACGACCGCTGCCGCCGCAGGGCTGCTTCTGCTCACGCGCGGTCGCTGCCGCTGCAGCGGTTCCTGCTCGGCGTGGCTAATGCCAGCGTGCGGCCGCCGCCTGTACACGACCTACTCACGCACGACCGCTACCTGGGCTGTCTGCTTGCGTGCAACCGGCCGTCGCATGGACGGGTTCTGGCCGTGTGCGGCCGGTCGTCGCATGGACGGGTTCTGTGATGCACACGCTACCTAGCGTGGTCACAGATTCGCAGGTGGGTCGACAGTGACCATTGTTGTTTAGCAATTTTAAAAGATAAAGGTAATTTTATGCATCGTAAATAAATTATAGATCTAATGCATTTAATCTAAAAAAACCGAGCTCTTATACCAATTGTAAACATAAAATCTATAATTATACTATATCTGAAATACGGAAATAACTTATATGTTAGGATTGAAATCAAGTTTATAGATCTAATTATTACGATGCGTACCTTTTGATGTTATCTCATCAGAGATCTCGCATCGTCTTTGATCCAAGATTGCTGTAGCCACCGATCCAAGAGTGCCACCATCCTTTCTCCTCTCTTTCTTCCCCTTCGGATCGTTGTGGGATCGCATAGCTTTGACCGGCGAGATTGAGGAGCTCGTCCCGGTCATACTCTCCTTGGATGAATATCTGCAGCGATGAATCCCAGCGCCGCCGCTTCTCCCCTGGAAACCCTTCCATCGAGAGGGTGGCTCTCCACTTCCCACCACCGCCCTGGAAAACTCGAGTTCGATCGTCGGTGACTCTTCCGCCTCCCCAGTTGTCATCTCGGTGGGCTTGGATCCACCGATGGAACAGCTTCGGCGGGACGAGTTCCCTGTGCGCATCAGGCACCAGCACCGCCCTGCAAGCTGAAATGCGTCACCTCACGTCGGTCACGTTCCGCCGAAGGATATGATCTACGTACAGGGTCAAGCATGCGCTACAGACTGCATGGGAGCATGCCGGCTTCGCAGGAGCCTCCGTCAGCAGTGTCGGCCTGTCGCACACCATGTACAAGGTGTTGGCGGCGGTGCAGCAACTCGAGTGGCCGAAGGACGCGATAAGCAACTCTTGGAGTTGCAGTTCCTCAGCCAGCTTGTCGTTCCATTCGGCCGGGCTGTGTAAGGTGCCGGTGACTACGTCGCCGTGGATGACGAGTGAAAAGAAGGAGGGAGTGTCTGCCATGGCGATCGAACTAGGCTGGCTACCGAATCACCTCTTGGGTAAAAGAAAGCTTAGGGATGAGACAGAGAAGAGAGGCAGGAGAAAATGTTGTTATATCTTGATAAAGATAGAGAAGGCAATCAGTAGGATTGCGATCTATTCTCTCTATCATTCACCTTCCTGCCAAAGAAAGCTTGATGGAATGACAGTGATTACAAGTTTAAGATGGCAGTTTACCCACTCAGCTTAATTTTTTAGATAAAAATAATAAAAATGTTTAATAGATATTATCTTATCAAGCTCATAATCTCTTAATTAAGCAATTACAACTTAACACTAACACTCAAACTAATCTATAGAGGTGTCACATCATAAATGAGATACCTACATTTAACTAAAAAAATTAAAAATATTTTCATTACATTAAATGATATTATGTGTGGACTCGAACATAAAACCTATCATTACGATGATGTCCCAATACGAAAAAAAAATCGATAACTAGAATAGAAAAATTAACAGAAAATATAATTGTTTTTTTTTATTTTGGGTATCACAACACTGTATGTGATTTTTTTTCATATGATTAATCTAGTCATATCAATATTTTATTTGTATTGTATACGAAAAAATTACCACTAAACTGTAATTAGTACTTGCAATTATGGCCGCAACGAGATACAACAGTAACAGTATCCACACCGAGCTTTTGAATAATGTTTATTGAGTCTGTTTAGTCGAGTTGTTTATTGAGTTGGTTTGGTTCAGTTAGAGTCAAGTAGAGGTTTATTTATTTATTATTAGAGTTCAAGTTCTAATGAACTCTGGGTGGAACTCTATAAATAGGGATGTAACTACTTCTTTTCGATTATATATGAAAAATACTATTCTATCTTTTGACAAATCCTAGGAGGTCGATCTCTTCGAAGCGATCAAGGAGGCCGATCCCCTCGAAGCGATCAAGGAGGGCCGATCCCCTCGAAGTGATCATCCTCTTTCTCTTCTTTTTTTTTATGATAAAACTTTAAGGTCTTATCATTTGGTATCAGAGCGACGATAAGACTTTAGGATCTTATGAACCAAAACAATACATAAGATAATTAGGTCAGATGAATTTTATTCAAACAAAGTAATCAAATTACAACCATAGAGATATTATGGTCAGAATTGTCTCTTTAGAAAAGTGTTGAGTTACCACAGCAAAATAGAAATGGAGAGGAAGCATGATTATTGCATGATAATGCTTACTTAAAGAATCTTTTAATCTGGTGTAGGAAAAACTAATTTGAAGATTACTATAAATCAGTGATTTGGAAACTTATATTTTTTTGTTTTTCAATGAACAAAATCTGAAAACAAAATTAAAATTTAACATTTTCAATTCTTTCTCTTTTTTGTTACTAAGCAAGCACTAGTAAAAAATCATGGGAAATATCAGAAGTCCAACACAAAAAATGGAAACAAACATATCAAACTTGAGACTTCAGATATAATTCAATAAAAAATTCATTTTGGTAGAAAGTCAACAAAAAAAAAATCAAGAGAACATGTATATCGAATGATGATTTCACTATATAATTTAAAAACCTTGATACTGAAATACAAATATATATTGAGAACTACCTTTTACTCAGAATGCATCTCTCTCTCTCTCTCTCTCTCTCTCTCTCTCTCTCTCTATATATATATATATATATATATATATATATATATATATATATATATAGAGAGAGAGAGAGAGAGAGAGAGAGAGAGAGAGAGAGATGCATTCTGAGTAAAAGGTAGTTCTCAAGCAATTTGATTGGTTTCGTTCCCTGCACCCGTCAATCCTCTCTACAGTAACATTTGCCTTGGGGACACCTCTGCCACCTGAGCTTTGCTGCCAGCTCCCGCGGCAGGAGATCCTCCCTCCCCCTCTCACCCTCCTCCAACCCCTGGAACTCCTTGCAGTCAGGACCATGGTGCCATGGCACCTTACAGTAAGCACAGAGCATCCTGTTCCAATGCGGGCACTCAGACACTGTTATGGCCTCCTCACCATCTCCAGCTTCCAAGAGAGCTGAGCACTCGTTGAAAGGGCAGTAGAACTTAGCTTGGATCGCCGACTGACACAGCACGCTGCAACACCGCTCGAATTGATTGACTGATGATTATCTTATATAATTATTATATTTTAAATAATTTTATTTATATTGTAAGTAGTTTTATCTAAGTAATTTATGATTTAGAAAATTATTATCATGTAGATAGTTTTTATATCTAATTTAATCATGAATGATATGACAAATAGTTACCATTAGATATTATTATAAATAGAATCATTTGACATTTCGCCAAAGATGTTATTATTCATGGAAACCGTGGACTTGCCCACTTGTTTTGACTTCCTCGGACATTTCCTCAATTTTAATCACACATCCGAAATAGATAAGAGACTTCCTACTATTGTATTAATATTAATTGGACTTACTTAATCATTTGAATTGATTCGTACTTAATACATTAATTATCCCAATGCTTGATAATACATCAAGTCATTATATTTACCCTGCATATAACAAGCACATTTGAAGTCTGCCTTTTGACATAATGGATAATCCGATGTCATGCCACATCTCGTTACAAGTCAATCAAATGTCATGCCCATATTAGTGTCGACTCGATGCCGTCTCGTTTGACATATGCATCTCAAACGTGAGATGCATTCATTGTGTCTCAACAAAAACACCATGGCCAATGCTTACATTACTTAGCCTGACATTTCGGAGGGAGTTGGTATTGTATTGAATGCTAGCAATGTGAATCGCAGAGAACACAGAATGGGAGGAAAAAAACTGAGATATTAGTTTTATTCAGCACATCTTGAGGCATATATAACCGGAAAATTCACCAAACACTTGAGAATAAAAAAAAAAGAATTAATGATACTTGAGAAGCAACAATGTCTATATCAATATTTACATTGATTTGAACTTTGGGTTTCCGTTTCAGAGAAACCCAGACGAACTTACCTATATATACTTGTACTTCTGTCAGACTATGGAAGACGATAGCACTGCCAAACAACGCACTCTTTGCACATTTCTCAACCAAAATGGAGGAGTGGGAATACCTCAACACAAAATGCATACCCGCACCTTTTTTGTCTTCCTTCACCCAAACCCTTTTTCATTCTTGCCGTCATCCAATCCTTCGGTGATTTGGAGCCGACAATCAGGTGGATATGCCAAAAATGTAACTATAACATCCGGCATCAATGGCATAAAGTCTCTCCATGGATAACCCAACGGATAAAACTGTCAGAAAATTCGCTGAGAATATCGTAGTTTCGGACAGGATCATAAGCCAATTCCTTCCCCGAAATTTGCTTCCTCTGTGATAATGATGGTGACAAATTTATTCATTCAAAGGTGAATAGAATATTGGCTACAACTCAGTATTAACTAAAAATATGTTTAAGTTGAGAATAAATTGACTGTGCCGACGTAATGAGACAACTTGTATAGTACAATATTTCTCAGGATTTCTATGCCAAAAATTATCAATTGTGCTGCTCACTTGCCCAGGTAGACCTGTGCAAGAGAGTATGCGCATGCATATACAGATATAAGCACATTCGAAATGTAGAGTCGACTGTTCAGATGTATCAATTTATAAAATGTTGTACAATATGGAAACTACACAGATAAGTACAAAGATATACAAACATGATAAAGAGAGATAAGTTTATACTTTGTTGTGTAACACGTGACAGACCAACACTTCGAATCCATAGCTTGACAAAATGTTAACTAAAGCAAGGTTTAAAATCTCAGTTTGGTGCCAATAACGATTGGTGGCAAGACTGATATTATTCTGGTATTGATTGACTACCATATTCAGTACAGATCAGTACCACCTGACCGGTGAGAGAGAAACATAAAAGAGAAGGATGAGAAGCCTGAGGGAAGAGGGAAGCAAAGAAGGCAAAGGAGACGGTGGTGTAGTAGGAAGAGGAGAACAGGACAACAATTCGAACGAGGAGACAGCAGCGACACAATGGGATGGAGGCGACGGCAGTAGCAATGCAACAGGAAGGAAGATGTGGAAGGGAGAAGATGAGAGCACATGAAAGAGAAAGAATATGAAAGAAAATAGGAATAGTTGTGAGTGACAGCTTAAGACAGAGCAGAGAGAGATGATGTACTCCTTATGTTTATGGATCAGTATTTCTATTAACAGAATCAACTTGGTTATGACAACAATAGTCTTTAATATAATTAAAATAATCTCCACATATAAGACCATCAACTTTCAATATTATGTGGACTGCACATGTCTACAATCATATTCCATTAAATCAGTGCACAATCATCTAATATAAGAGGATTTTTGAAGATCATGTTGAAAATTCATTCCAAAGAAACATTCTCAAAGGTTGTCTTACACTGCTATGTTGCAGGGCTTAACCTGATGTAGAACAAAGTAGGGAAGTAGAGAGAAAGAGGGGGGAAGAGAAAGAAAAGTGTGAGATAAGAGAGGAGAGTCAGAGACTAGAGAAGATGCAATTCTTTTCATTCAAATCTAAAATGTTTGATCCATTAACAAACTCCACTATTTATAGGGGTTTAGGAGCATTGGTACAATTAATGAAGATAATGATTCCCAAGAGTATGACTTTTAGAAATCCAAAATGTGACTTCTAAGATACCTAAATAGTAAACGAGTACACTTAATAGTTAATACCAAAAGACTTTTCAATTTTCAGCACAAACTTTTAAAATTTCTAGACCAACTAATTGATGATTTTTATTGATAACTTTCCCTAAAATATTTTTTTCTGAAATCCTTTGTAAAACTAGATGGTTCTCCATCATTCTCCCCGATGGAAAAAACCTCGACCTCGGAGAGTGATCTGTAAAGTACTAATCCAATAAATCTGGTGCAAAGTTACAAAGTTCTTCCAAAGTAATCCAAGTGACATTGTAAGCTGGACAATCATGCCACTTGACAAGAAAGTGTTGAGTAATGCTAGTAGTAGACGCAACAAGGCGATCATCAAGAATGACCTTTACATCATCCCTGTGTTATGGAAGAATCGATGCTTTAAGAGGATTGTCATCTACAAAAACACCAATAGATAAGATGAAACTCAAAAGTACCATGATATGGAGTTAAATCCTCCACATTAATACTTAAGTCGAAAGGCAAATCTAGCATATATGCATTAAATCCCAATTTTTGGATAATGCGTGGCATACAACTTTTTAAATGAGTTTTTAGATAATCTCTTAGGGGCGACTACGAACCAAGACATAATGGCCAACTTAAAACTCTTTGACTTATGCGATGTGCATTAGTAGCAAGTTTGTAACTTTCATTACTTAGAGCAATTCTACGTCGAAGCTCAGCATACAAATCATGAACATGTTAAGCAAAGGGATGGGCTTGTTCTGAGGCATGATAGTCAAGTTGAAGGGGTGCAAGGTCAATAGGGATGCGTGT